>NC_053028.1:343488435-343788435 GCF_003073215.2 Triticum urartu
TTTGTCACTCCGATTGTCGAAGAGGTATCTCTAGGCCCTCTCGGTAATGTACATCACTATAAGCCTTGCAAGCAATGTAGCTAATGAGTTAGTTACAGGATGTAGAATTATGGAACAAGTAAAGAGACTTGCCGGTCCCGAGATTGAACTAGGTATTGAGATACCAACGATCGAATCTCGGGCAAGTAACATATCGATGACAAAGGGAACAACGTATATCATTATGCGGTTTGACTGATAAAAGTTCTTCGTAGAATATGTAGGAACCAATATGAGCATCTAGGTTCTGCTATTGGTTATTGACCGGAGACATGTCTCGGTCATGTCTACATAGTTCTCGAACCCGTAGGGTCCGCATGCTGAACGTTCGGTGACGATCGGTATTATGAGTTTATGTGTTTTGATGTACCGAAGGTAGTTCGGAGTCCCGAATTTGATCACAGACATGATGAGGAGTCTCGAAATGGTAGAGACATAAAGATTGATATATTGGACGACTATATTCGGACATCGGAAGGGTTCCGAGTGAAGTTCGTGCATATACCAGAGTACCGGGGGTTACCGGAACCCCCCGGGGAGTTTAATGGGCCTTATGGGCCTTAGTGGAAAGAGAGGAGGGGCTGCCAGGGCAGGCTGCGCGCCCCCTCCCCCTTTGCTCCGAATTGTACTAAGAAGGGGGGCTGGGCGGCGCCCCCTTTCCTTCCCCCTCTTTCCTCCTTCCTTCTCCTACTCCTACTACATGGAAGGGGGGGGAATCCTACTCACGGTGGGAGTAGGACTCACCATGGGGCGCACCATAGGAGGGCCGGCCCTCCCCCTCCTCCACTCCTTTATATACTAGGGAGGGGGCACCCCATAGACACACAAGTTGATCATTGATCTTTAGCCGTGTGCGATGCCCCCCTCGACCATAATCCACCTCGGTAATATCATAATGGTGCTTAGGCAAAGCCTTGTTCTGGTAGCAACATCATCACCATCATCATGCCATCGTGCTGACGAAGCTCTCCCTCGAAGCTCTACTGGATCTTGAGTTCACGGGACGTCACAGAGCCGAACGTGTGCAGATCACGGAGGTGCCGTATCTTCGGTGCTAGATCGGTCGATCGTTAAGACGTACGACTATACGCTTCCGCTTACGGTCTACGAGGGTACGTAGATGATACTCTCCCTTCTCGTTGCTATGCATCACCATGATCTTGCGTGTGCGTAGATTTTTTTTTGAAATTACTGCGTTCCCCAACAGTGGCATCCGAGCCAGGTTTATGCATAGATGTTATATGCATGAGTAGAACACAAAGGAGTTGTGGGCGTGGGTATATACATGTTGCTTGCCGTCACTAGTTGATTTTCTTGATTCAGCCGCATTGTTTGATGAAGCGGCCCAGACCGACATTACGCGTACGCGAGACTGCTTCTACTGACGTGCTTCGCACACAGGTGGCTAGTGGGTGTCTGTTTCTCTAGCTTTAGTTGAATCGGATTCAATGAACATGGTTCTTTCTGAAGATCAAAAAGCAATCACTATACCGCGTTGTGGTTTTTGATGCGTAGGGAAGAACCTTTCTTGCTCAGCCCGTAGCAGCCACGTAAAACTTGCAACAACAAAGTAGAGGACGTATAACTTGTTTTTGCAGGGCATGTTGTGATGTGATATGGTCAAGACATGATGCTAAATTTTATTGTATGAGATGATCATCTTCTATAACATAGTTATCGGCAACTGGCAGGAGCCATATGGTTGTCGCTTTATTGTATGAAATGCAATCGCCTTGTAATTGCTTTACTTTATCACTAAGCGGTAGCGATAGTCGTAGAAGCAATAGTTGGCGAGACGACAATGATGCTTCGATGGAGATCAAGGTGTCGAGCCGGTGACGATGGTGATAATGACAGTGCTTTGGAGATGGAGATCAAAGGCACAAGATGATAATGGCCATATCATATCACTTATGTTGATTACATGTGATGTTTATCCTTGATGGATCTTATTTTTCTTAGTTTGACGGTAGCATTATAAGATGATCTCTCACTAAATTTCAAGGTATAAGTGTTCTCCCTGAGGATGCGCCATTGCTACAGTTCATCGTGCCGAGACACCACGTGATGATCGGGTGTGATAACCTCTACGTTCACATACAACGGGTGCAAGCCAGATTTGCACACACGGAATACTCAGGTTAAACTTGACGAGCCTAGCATATGCAGATATGGCCTCAAAACACTGGAGGCCGAAAGGTCAAGCGTGAATCATATAGTAGATATGATCAACATAGTGATGTTCACCATTGAAAACTACTCCATCTCACGTGATGATCGGACATGGTTTAGTTGATATGGATCACGTGATCACTTAGATGATTAGAGAGATGTTTATATAAGTGGGAGTTCTTAACTAATTTTATTGATTGAACTTTAATTTATCATGAACTTAGTACCTGATAGTATTTTGCATGTCTATGTTGTTGTACATAGATGGCCCGTGTTGTTGTTCCGTTGAATTTTAATGCATTCCTAGAGAATTCTAAGTTGAAACATGATGGTAGCAACTACATGGACTAGATCTGTAACTTGAGGATTATCCTCATTTCTGCACAGAAGAATAACGTCCTGGAAGCACCGCTAGGTGACAAACCCACTGCAGGAGCAACGCCAGATGTTATGAACACCTGGCAGAGCAAAGCTGATGACTACTCGATAGTTCAGTGTGCCATGCTTTACGGCTTATAACCGGGACTTCAATGACGTTTTGAACGTCATGGAGCATATGAGATGTTCCAGGAGTTGAAGTTAATATTTCAAGCAAATGCCCGGATTGATAGATATGAAATCTCCAATAAGTTATGTAGCTGCAAGATGGAGGAGAATAGTTCTATCAGTGAACATATAGTCAGAATGTCTAGGTACCACAACCACATGACTCAACTGGGAGTTAATCTTCCTGATGATAGTGTCATTGACAGAATTCTTCAATCACTGCCACCGTGCTACAAGAGCTTCGTGATGAATTATAATATGCAAGGGATGGATAAGACGATTCCTGAGCTCTTCGCAATGGTAAAGGCCGCAGAGGTAGAAATCAAGAAAGAGAATCAAGTGTTGATGGTCAACAAGACCACCAGTTTCAAGAAAAAGGGTAAAGGGAAGAAGGGGAACTTCAAAAAGAACAGCAAGCCAGTTGCTGCTCAAGTGAAGAAACCCAAGTCTGGACCTAAGCCTGAGACTGAGTGCCTCTACTGCAAAGGAACTAGTCACTAGAAGCAGAACTGCCCCAAGTATTTGGCGGAGAAGAAGGATGGCAAAGTGAAAGGTATATTTGATATACATGTTGTTGATGTGCATCTTACTAATGCTCGTAGTAGTGCCTGGGTATTTGATACTGGTTCAGTTTCTAACATTTGCAACTCGAAACAGGGGCTACGGTTTAAGCGAAGATTGGCTAAGGACGAGGTGACGATGCGCGTGGGAAATGATTCCAAAGTCGATGTGTTCACCGTCGGCACGCTACCTCTAAATCTACCTTCGGGATTAGTTTTAGACCTGGATCTTTTTTAATGTGAGACGGTTATTCATTTAAATCAGAGAATAATGGTTGTTCCATTTATATGAGTAATATCTTTTATGGTCATGAACCCTTGATGAGTGGTCTATTTTTACTAAATCTTGATAGTAGTGATACATATGTTCATATTATTGAAGCCAAAAGATGCAGAGTTGATAATGATAGTGCAACTTATTTGTGGCACTGCCGTTTAGGTCATATTGGTGTAAAGTGCATGAAGAAACTCCATTCTGATGGACTTCTGGAATCACTTGATTATGAATCACTTGGTACATGCGAACCATGCCTCATGGGCAAGATGAGTAAACTCCGTTCTACGGAACAATGGAGCGAGCAACAGAGTTATTGGAAAACATACATACTGATGTATGTGGTCCAATGAACATTGAAGATCGCGGCTGATATTGTTATTTTCTCACCATCACGGATGATTTGAGCAGATATGGGTATATCTACTTGATGAAACATAAGTCTGAAACATTTGAAAAGTTCAAAGAATTTCAGAGTAAAGTGGGAAATCATCGTAACAAGAAAATCAAGTTTCTATGATCTGATCGTGGAGGTGAATATTTGAGTTATGAGTTTGGACTTCGTTTGAAACAATGCGGAATAGTTTCGCAACTCACGCCACGTGGAACACCACAGCGTAATGGTGTGTCTGAACGTCGTAATCGTACTTTACTAGATATGGTGCGATCTATGATGTCTCTCACTGATTTACCACTATCGTTTTGGGGTTACGCTTTGGAGACAACTGCATCCAAGTTAAATAGGGCACCATCTAAATCCGTCGAGACGACACATTATGAAATGTGGTTTGGCAAGAAACCCAAGTTCTCGTTTCTTAAAGTTTGGGGCTGTGATGCTTATGTGAAATAGCTTCAAGCTGATAAGCTCAAACCCAAATCGGAGAAATGTGTCTTCATAGGATACGCAACGGAGACTATTGGGTACACCTTCTATCACATATCTGAAGGCAAGATATTTGTTGCTAAGAATGGATCCTTTCTAGAGAAGGAGTTTCTCTCGAAAGAAGTGAGTGGGAGGAAAGTAGAACTTGACGAGGTAATTGTACCTTCTCCCTTATTGGAAAGTAGTTCATCACTAAAATCAGTTCCACTGAATCCTACACTAGTAAGTGAGGAAGCTAATGGCAAAGATTATGAAGCTTCTGATCAAGTTACTACCGAACCTCGTAGGTCAACCAGAGTAAGATCCGCACCAGAGTGGTATGGTAATCCTGTTCTGGAAGTCATGTTACTTGACCATGACGAACCTACGGACTATGAGGAAGCGATGACGAGCCCAGATTCCGCAAAATGGCTTGAGTCCATGAAATCTGAGATGGGATCCATGTATGAGAACAAAGTATGGACTTTGGTTGACTTGCCCGATGATCAGCAGGCCATAGAGAATAAATGGATCTTCAAGAAGAAGACTGACGTTGACGGTAATGTTACTGTCTACAAAGCTCGATTATGAAATTTGGCAAATGGATGTCAAAACTGCATTCCTTAATGGATACTTTACAGAAGAGTTGTATATGATGCAACCAGAAGGTTTATCGATCAAAAAGGTGCTAACAAAGTGTGCAAACTCCAGTGATCCATTTATGGACTGGTGCAAGCCTCTCGGAGTTGGAATATATGCTTTGATAGTGTGATCAAAGCATATGGTTTTGTACAGACTTTTGGAGAAGCATGTATTTACAGGAAAGTGAGTGGGAGCTCCCTAACATTTCTGATATTATATGTAGATGACATATTGCTGATCGAAAATGATACTGAATTTCTGAATAAGAATTTTTCAATGAAAGACCTCGGTGAAGCTACTTATATATTGGGCATCAAGATCTATAGAGATAGAACAAGACGTTTGATTGGACTTTCACAAAGCACATACCTTGATAAGTTTTGAAGAAGTTCAAAATGGATCAGCCAAAGAAAGGGTTCTTGCGTGTATTACAAGGTGTGAAGTTGAGTCAGACTCAATGCCCGACCACTGTAGAAGATATAGAGAAAATGAAAGGTGTTCCCTATGCTTCAGCCATAGGCTCTATCATGTATGCAATTCTGTGTACCAGACCTGATGTGTGCCTTGCTATAAGTTTAGTAGGGAGGTAGCAAAGTAATCCAGGAGTAGATCACTGGACAGCGGTCAAGAACATCCTGAAATACCTGAAAAGGACTAAGGATGTGTTTATCGTATATGGAGGTGACAAAGAGCTCGTCGTAAATGGTTACATCGATGCAAGCTTTGACACTGATCCGGATGACTCTAAGTCACAAACCGGATCCGTGTTTTTATTGAATGGTGGAGCTGTCAGTTGGTGCGGTTCCAAACAGAGTGTCGTGGCAGCATCTATGTGTGAAGCGGAATACATAGCTGCTTCAGAAGCAGCAAATGAAGGAGTCTGGATGAAGGAGTTCATATCCGATCTAGGTATCATACCTAGTGCATTGGGTCCAATGAAAATCTTTTGTGACAATACAGGAGCAATTGCCTTGGCAAAGGAATCCAGATTTCACAAGAGAACCAAGAACATCAAGAGAAGCTTCAATTCCATCTGCGATCAAGTCAAGGAGGGAGACATAGAGATTTGCAAGAAACATACAGATATGAATGTTGCAGACCCGTTAACTAAGCCTCTCTCACGAGCAAAACATGATCAGCACCAAGACTCTATGGGTGTTAGAATCATTACAATGTAATCTAGATTATTGACACTAGTGCAAGTGGGAGACTAAAGGAAATATGCCCTAGAGGCAATAATAAAGTTGTTATTTATATTTCCTTATATCATAATAAATGTTTATTATTCATGCTAGAATTGTATTAACCGGAAACTTAGTACATGTGTGAATACATAGACGAACAGAGTGTCACTAGTTTGCCTCTACTTGACTAGCTCGTTGAATTAATGATGGTTATGTTTCCTAACCATAAACATGAGTTATCATTTGATTAACGGGATCACATGATTAGAGAATGATGTGATTGACTTGACCCATCCGTTGGCTTTGCACGATGATCGTTTAGTTTGTTGCTATTGCTTTCTCCATAACTATACATGTTCCTATGACTATGAGATCATGCAACTCCCGAATACTGGAGGAACACTTTGTGTGCTACCAAACGTCACAATGTAACTGGGTGATTATAAAGGTGCTCTACAAGTGTCTCCGATGGTGTTTGTTAAGTTGGCATGGATCAAGATTGGGATTTGTCACTCCGATTGTCGGAGAGGTATCTCTGGGCCCTCTCGGTAATATACATCACTATAAGCCTGCAAGAAATGTAGCTAATGAGTTAGTTACAAGATGTAGCATTACGGAACGAGTAAAGAGACTTGCCGGTAATGAGATTGAAATAGGTATTAAGATACCGACGATTGAATCTCGGGCAAGTAACATACCAATGACAAAGGGAACAACGTATATCATTATGCAGTTTGACCGACAAAAGATCTTCGTAGAATATGTAGGAACCAATATGAGCATCCAGATTCCGCTATTGGTTATTGACTGGAGACATGTCTCGGTCATGTCTACATAGTTGTCGAACCTGTAGGGTCCGCATACTTAACGTTCGGTGACGATCCGTTTTATGAGTTTATGTGTTTTGGTGTACCGAACGTAATTTGGAGTCCAGGATTTGATCATGGACATGACGAGGAGTCTTGAAATGGTCGAGACATAAAGATCGATATATTAGACGACTATGCTTGGACATCGGAAGGGTTCCGAGTGAAGTTCGGGAATATACCGGAGTACCGGGGGGTTACCGGAACCCGCCGGGGAGTTTAATGTGCCTTATGGGCCTTAGTGGAAAGGGAGGAGGGACTACAAGTGCAGGCCGCGCGCCCCTCTCCATCTGGTCCGAATTGGACTAGGAAGGGGGCCTCCCCCCTTTCCTTCTCCCTCTTTCCTCCTTCCCTCTCCTACTCCTACTACATGGAAAGGGGGGAATCCTACTCCCGGTGGGAGTAGGACTCCCATAGGGTGCGCCATAGGAGGGCCTGCCCTCCCCCTCCTCCACTCCTTTATATACGGGGGAGGGGGCACCCCATAGACACACAAGTTGATCATTGATCTTTAGTCGTGTGCAATGCCCCCTCAACCATAATCCACCTCGGTAATATGGTAGCGGTGCTTAGGCGAAGCCCTGTTTCGGTAGCAACATCATCACCGTCATCACACCATCGTGCTGACGAAGCTATCCCTCGAAGTTCTACTGGATCTTGAGTTCACGGGATGTCACCGAGCCAAACGTGTGCAGATCGCGGCGGTGCCGTATCTTCAGTGCTAGATCGGTCGATCGTGAAGATGTACAACTACATCAACCACGTTATCATAACGCTTTCGCTTACTGTGTATGATGGTACGTAGACGATACTCTCCCCTCTTATTGCTATGCATGACCATGATCTTGCATGTGCGTAGGAATTTTTTTGAAATTACTACGTTCCTCAACATTGGGCGCCATGGATGATGGAGCCGTCGATGAAGAAAATGATGTTGAATATGACACGCTACGTAGGCTTCTTGGGTTCGCGCAAGCGCTACCTCCTACCTGGCACGCCAAAGATCTCATGGGAAACTACGGCCACCTATGGGGCCATGAGCCCCTTGTGGTTCGGCAGGAGGGATGAGCACATTGCACAAAGAGCGGAGAATGTCACGCAGCACGACAGAGATCATGCGGGCAATTTTACCCAGGTTCGGGCTATCGCTGTCGGATTCAGGGTTCTGCAGACCCTTGAGAGGTTCGAACTCTGGGGTGCACGCAAAGAACTCATCCTCCCCAGCCTGCCTGCTCACTAATCCCACGGCCTAGCTCGATGAACTGGATGAACAAAAGACTCAGTTGTTTTCCTAGGTTCGGGCCACCTTGGAGTGTAAAACCCTACTCCTGCTTTGTGGTGGATTGGCCTCGAAGGGCTAAGGATGAACTAGTATAGTTGAGAACAGCCTCAGGAGGAGAGGTGTTCTTGTGCTCGTTGAGCTGGAGCGGGGCCATCGCCCTGGGGTCTCCGGCCACTGTTGTGGCCTGATTCACCTGCGGTCTCTAGTTAGCGTAAGCATGCTCTTGAGATATCAGCTGTACCCAATGGCTGCTATTATTGAAGGGGTCGGTGAAGCTTCCGGGTGGCTTGTGGAAAAACTCGGCATCCCACGTCCCCGCTACCAAGCCTGGCTCAGGGAACATGCTGGGGCCTTCTTCTGCCGGGTGCATCAGGTCCATCATGGTCGGCATGTAGCGTCCAGAGTTGCCGCACCAGGGCCATCGCCTTGGTGACCTGCGTCATGAGCCATTAGGCCCCGTGCCAGGCCCTAACGACCGCGAGGCAGCGTCCCGGTGCGGCCCCAGGGAGGACAGCCCGATCTTGCCTCGCCTGGGAGTGGCACAATCATGGTAGGATGGGCAGCACTGAGGGCCCCATTGACGACGTCGAATCCCCCGGGCACTCGGGTTTGCGCGGGCGAGGCGGGACCTACCGCACGCCCCCGCCACAACCTGCGGCATAGGCAGGGTGCATAAAGGCGCCGCGCCTCTGTAGGCGGCATCCAGTAGCTCGGCGACCCTCTCCAGTAGGGCGTCGCGGCCGCCCTCCGCCAATCTGCAATGTAGCAGCGCTCGCGCCACCATGAGTGCAGCTCGCATGTTGCCTGCTCCCGGCGAGTGTGTGGCGCCATTGCTGCGGCATAGCTCAAAGATCGTGTGGTGGCGCGCGTGCATCGCGGCGCAAGGCCGGGCGGCGCCGGCCCATGTCTTCCACGTCCGACAGCGTTGGGCAGCGTGCGCGCTGCCTGGAGTGTGGAGTGGAGGTCTTCTTGGGCGGACGACGCTACTTGGGTAGGCGAAGCAGCCCAGTGCTCGGTATGAGCCCTCGAATTGCCGGCCATGGGGACGATAGGACGGCAGCAGATCGGCTGTGAGAGGAGAGGCTTCGATGCACCCCTACCTGGCGCGCCAAATGTCGAATTCAGGGTTCTGTAGACCCTTAAGAGGTTCGAACTCTGGGGTGTGTGCAAAGAACTCGTCCTCCACAACCTGCCTGCTCACTAATCCCACGGCCTAGCTTGATGAACAAGATGAACAAAAGACACAGCAGTTTACCCAGGTTTGGGCCACCTTGGGGTGTAAAACCCTACTCCTGCTTTGTGGTCGATTGGCCTCGAAGGGCTATGGATGAACTAGTACATTAGAGAACAGCCTTAGGAGGAGAGGTGTTCTTGTGCTCGATGAGCTGGTGGGTGAGAGGATGATCTGAATGCCCCCCCTTCTATGAAGATGGCCAAGTCCTATTTATAGTGGCCTTGGTACTCTTCCCAAATGTAAGGCGAGAAGGGATCCCACAACATCCAAATTTGAAGGGAGACAACTAGTACATGCTATCTTGACAAAAGTAGTCTTCGCCTGCCAAAAGCTCCTTGTCATGACTCCATGGTGGGCTCGACGATGACCTCCGCTCTGCCATCCTGGCGGTCTTGGTCTTGTTGCACCAAAATGGAAACCTTTGCTTGATTCCTCAGGACTCCGTGCCTGTGCTTGCCTCCTTAGCACCAAAGGGAAACTGGTACACTGCGCCCGATGGCGCCCGCCTAGCCTTGGTCTTCATGGCTCACGTCATCTGAACCTCGCGAGGAGTATCTTGCATAGATATCTCTGCTTCTCGAGAGCTAGCCTGGGGAGGCCGCCCCCAAGGAGGTCTTGGTGTCGTCCGCCTCACGAGGCTTCACTGCTGCAGGTTGCTGCTAACGCGACACTACGATCAAAGACCTTTCAACGAAACTGTGTGCGATGCCATAATTGCCAACGGTGGTGTAAAAAAACCATCAAAGAAGGTGCAAAACGTTTGCGATGGATGATGCATCAAACATGGTTCAGATTTTCATTGCGTGTGCGATACAAGGCATACAGTTCAGCTCAATTAACTGTTTGCGACGAGGAGGAACAAAAGAAATGGGCAGCCAGATGAAGTTGTGTGCGATATACAACATACGGTTCACTCGGATGAACTGTTTGTGATTAGGAAACACAAAAGAAACGGGCAGCCAGATGAAGGTGTGTGTGCGATATATGGCATGCGGTTCACCTGGATGAACTGTCTGCGTTTAGGCAAGAGAACAGAAACGGTTCAATATAAAATGATGTGTGTGATACGCGGCAAACAGGTCTGTAATAAAAAATGTGTATGTATACCGATAATAACAGAAACGGTTCCCTAGTGTGGTTCATGTTCATCTAGTCATCATCTCCTTCTTGTGCTAGCTCGATGTTCCTTCTATACTAAGTTTCCATTAATTGATGGCGTTTTATGAACACGCCACCGTTTCCTGCCATTTCCTCACCTGTTTCCCGCCACCCAGCGATATTGCGGATAGGCAGCGTGCGATGCACAGAGGCGACAAGCACAGCCTATAGCACATCCACCTTTACCAAGCATGCCAACCCAACAGAGCGCCGCCTCTGCCATCAACCTCGTCGACGAGGAAAATGAGCAGGCCCCACGGCCCGTCAAAGCCGAGGCGCTCCTCGGCAATGCGATGGACGACGCTGTGATGCGCGTCATCGCCAGGGTTGAGCAGACCTTTGGCGCATGGGGCTTGAGCACCGCGGATCAAGATAGGCATGTCAGCGCCGATAGGCTGCAGCTCACCGCACAACATGATCGATGGCGCGCTGCAGAGCAAGCTAGGCGCGTCCGCGCCGATAGGCTGCGGCTCGCCGGACGGCAAGACTGTTGGAGCGCCGCAGAGCGAGAGGCGCGGCGCGCCGCACAGCAAGAGCGGATCCGTCAGTGCTTGACTGCTGTCGACACGGCGTCGCAGCTAGGTACACATCCGGTCAGTACCCCCATTCCTCGCCAGGTGTGGGTAGAGGCCCTTTTCTCCGTACTTGCACCAGAGGCCGGCCGCGCCGTACTTGCACCGGAAGCCCGCCGCACCGTGTCATGGTAACGATTCCGACAATAAGAAAGGGGTAGGATAAAGGAGCATGATCTATCGAGATGCATGTGGGTGACACGGTGGTTTTAGCGAGTTCGGGCCTCTCATGGTGGAGATAACAACCCTACGTCTCATGCTCCGGAGAGGCTTTGTTTTATCTTAGTATGTATCGAGAGATTACAATCAGAGGAGAACGGATCCCCGTAGTCCTGAGACTAATGGTCAGAAAGCGAGAGAGGTTGAGGAAAAGAGCTTCGTTAGTCTAGTGGTGGGGGTGGTTTATATAGAGTGCGCCACCCCCTCACCTCCTATGTTACAAAGTGGGGCATGAATGCCATAATGCCAGCCCACTACCAAGCCCTCACTATGAGAATGATACCTACTGCTTTGCTGCCTGCTGGTCTTCGTATATCCGAGTGAGTCGTACGGTCGAGTGGTGAACTGTCATCCGAGTGGATGGTATGCTGCTTGGTCGAGTGGATAGTATGCTGCTTGTCCGGGTGAATAATATGTATGTATGAAATTTATCTGGACCCACATGTTGTGTGGACCCCATGCTTCATGATATTTCGACCCTTTGTGGGCCTACCCATTATGTGTATACCCAACATTAGCCCCCGAATCTATTGCGATTTTGCATAACGAGTTTGTGAAAGACACAATTTGGTATGAGTGATTACAGAAATACTCAGCAAATGTCGTCGTGCTTTCAGACAACCAAGGATTGAACAAAATCTCAATGGGTTCCAGCACTGCGCTTCCCGACTGATCGGAGTAAGTGCCCGCATGGAGTAATTTGGTGACATTGGTTCATCTCTCGAAAGAGGTTAACTCGTAATCAAAGTATGGGTGTGTTATTAGATCTGGGCAACTGAATTGAATTACAATCAAATTGCTTTAAGTCGGTTACCAATCTCCATAATGGGAGATTACACAATTCAAACAATTAGGAATTCGTCTGAAAGTAAAATAAACAAAGAAAAATCTTCGAATTCAAGAACGATTACTGATTACTAAACTTTGATTTTGTCTTTTTGTTATAAAAATCTAATAATTCTTTATTAAACTTTAAAATTAAACTATAAAGAAAAACGAAAAACTACTGCTTATTGGAAATTATTTCTTATTTTAAATCAGACTAGATTTTCCGATTATCGCATGGACTGCTGTCTCGGAGAGATGTCGTTCTTATCCCGGAGGAACGTCAATACGAGTCGGTCTGCGATCCAAACTTGTGAGTTTCACGCTTTGAGTCCTAGAAGAAGGCTCAAAACAGGTCCACGGAGGAGCGTTAAACTCACCTTAGAGCAAAAAAATTTGTAGCCGACAGGAGCCTTAGAACTTGTTTGTTTGTTGTTTGTCACTCGGACTGGTTAGGCCATATCGAGTGGAAATTACGCCAGTGGGGGCACGCTGAGTGCACCCACTAGGTGTAGTCCCCGAGACCACTGTCGATTGCGGGTAGTCGGTGGGGGTCTGAGAGAGAAAATCTTCTTAGCTGGTACCGATTGGACTTGTTCTTCTCTGACTCAGAGGTCGAGTGATCTGGAGCTAGTCTTGCATCGAGCAAAATATTTCTTTCTGTGTTCTCTTCCAGTGGGGGCACGCTGAGTGCACCCACTGGCTGTAGTCCCCGAGCCTATATCAGACTAGATGAGTCTAGCAGAGGGTTTAAGTCTCCTGGTAAACCTCCATGCTGTCGGCATAGTAAATATCTTTGTCTGAAATTGAGTCAATCGGATGGATCTTTAAGCGCTTGGCTATGTAAATAAATTCAATCTGGAACTGGATCAATCAAGTGATCTTTGTGCACTCGGCACAATGAATGAATTCGGCCTTGAAAGAGTCGACTGTAGAAAAAAGCTCGACACTCCAGGGAGTAATCGTTCTAGTTGTAGTTCTTACATTGACCATTAGCTTTTGCAGGAAAGGGGTATTTGTAAGAGTACACATGCTTCCCGACTGATCGGGGTATGTTAACTGCAAGGAAAAACATGGTGGCACTCGTATGTCTCCCGGGGAGATAGACTAGTGGTCCTATGTGGACGTGCCATGAAACCCGAGTGGTGAGGCTAGTGTGTTGGCTGACTCTCCGGAGAGAGGCCACTCATTATCCCGGGGGAACACCAGCACATGCCATCTCTGAGTCCAAGTTTGTGAAACTGATGCCTTGGAGCCTAGGATAAGAGCCAAGTGTATCCGTAGAGGAGAGTCGTTTTCACCCTTTTGCAATCGTGAAGATGACTTCAAGAAATGACTTGCGCAATCGTCCGAGTGGATAGCACTACCCTTATAGATTTTCGGCGGAACGAGCATGTATGGTCAGAAAGATATTCCTGATGTGATCAATGGGCTGATCGAATGGGCGTAACACTTGAAGGCGGCATAGCCAACGACTGTGCGTAGCCCCCGAGTGATGCTCAAAAAAGATGTAGGCTTGCTACAAAGTGTGATATGAGGTTTGATCATATGAGTAACTTAGTCGTTCCCGTGCTGCGGGTATAGAGGTAAAGACATGTCCAATTGATGGTGACGCGCGAGGCAGCCGAGGGGCGATGATGTGTACAACCGAGTGACAACGCGTAGGGCAGCTGAGTGGTGAAGACGTGCACATCCGAGTGACGACACGCGGGGCGGCCGAGTGGTGAGGATGTGCACAACCAAGTAGCGACTCGCAGAGCGGCCGAGTGACGACGCGCGGCGTGGCCAAGTGACGACGCGCGGGGCGGCCGAGTGGCGAAGATGTGCACAACCGAGTGGCGACGCGCGAGGCGGACAAGTGAGGATGCGCGAGGTGGCCGAGTGACGACGTGCGGCGTGGCCAGGTGACGACGCGCGGGGCGGTCGAGTGGTGAAGATGTGCACAACCGAGTGGCGACGCGCGGGGCAGCCGAGTGAGGAGGTGCGAGGTGGCCGAGTGACGACGCGCCGCGTGGCCAAGTGACGACGCGTGGGGCGGCCGAGTGGTGAAGACGTGCACAACCGAGTGGCGACGCGTGGGGCGGCCGAGTGAGGATGCGCGAGGTGGACAAGTGAGGATGCGCGGTGTGGACAAGTGACGATGCACGGGGTGGACGAGTGAGGATGCGCGAGGTGGCCAAGTGACGACGCGCGGTGTGGACAAGTGATGACGCACGGGGCGGCCGAGTGGCGAAGATGTGCACAACCGAGTGGTGAGGGGCGGCCGAGTGACGACGTGCGGCGTGGCCAAGTGACGGTGCGCAGGGTAGTCGAGTGGTGAAGACCTGCACAACCGAGTGGCGCGGTGCGGAACAGCCGAGAGATGACGCGGGGCGGCTAAGGCGAAGGCGTGTGCCACCGAAAGGTGAAAATGGTCCTTGGAGGAGTTAGTTGGATGCTTTCGAAGCAGATGTATAGTGTGGTTGCGATGCAGCAAGACCGACGTGACAACTGAGTCTGAGTAGGAATGAAGATGGCGCGCAGGGCGTCTGGGTGATTATAAAAATTATCAAGGTGGCGGATCGAATTCACTTGTTGAAGTGAAGGATCTGACTGGTGATGAAGTACTCGACCACACAGGAGAGTGTCTTTCCAAATGAGATGCAACCCCCGAGTGCGGCGTAGCCCCCGAGCATACTATAGGCTTCGACAACGGACATGTTGGAATACGAGAAATATAGTTTCGAATGGATGATTTCCAATTCATCGAGCCGGACTCGGGTAAAGATGAGGAGAAGCTTCCGAGTGATGCTCGAAAGAGACAAACTTGCAAAAGAGTGAAGTGTGAAGTTTAATTATAAAAGAGATTTATCTGTCTCATGCCAAACGAGACGACGAGGTCTATGTCATTGATACGATGAAGAGGATTCCACAGAGGGGTTGGCCGGATGTGTTTGAAGTCAACAAAGCGACAAGGCCGGTGTTGTGGTGCGCTAGGACCGGTACGGTGACCGAGTCCGAGCAGCGATGAAGTTGGCGCATAGGGTCATCGAGTGATTGCGTAACTTGTGTAAAAAATGGCACAAGCCAATGAAATAATTTCTCGAGGAAATTTGATGTGTGCTAAAATGATTTGTGTGAATAACACCCATAGACACCCGCTGGGAGTGCAAGGGGCTTGCTGGTTAACCAGCAAGAGTCTGAAAGAGCGAAGGATCCATTCGAACTTGTTGAAGCGATGGATCCGACTGAACTCATTGGAATATTGTCTCAAATAAAGCGAAAGCGTAGTGTTTTGACTGAGTTGTAGCCCTGGAGGACCGATGCAAACTCGAATTGAAGAATGACACATGGTGTTCGTGAATGATATATGCGAAAAAATTGAAGTTGGACTCGGGAGTCACATAACCAACACTAAGCAAGTATGTGAAAATAAACAACCGACGTAGAGGTACACTCGGTGGCGTGTCCTCCGAGTGAACGTGATGTGTGAATTATGGGATACTCGGGAAGGAGGAAATAACAGAATGTAAAATGACTTAGCTGTCTGAAGGCGCGCGAGTGGCCGAGTGGTGATGAGGTGACCAACCGAGTGCTGAGGCGCGGGGCGGTCGAGTGGTGATGAGGTGACCAACCGAATGGCAACGCATGGGGCGGCCGAGTGGTGATGAGGTGACCAACCGACGGTGACGCGCGGGGCGACTGAGTGGTGATGAGGTGACCAACCGATGGCGACGCGCGGGGTGGCCGAGTGGTGATGAGGTGACCAACCGAGTGGCGACGCGCGGGGCGGCCGAGTGGTGATGAGGTGACAAACCGAGTGGCGACGCGCGGGGGTGGCCGAGTGGTGATGAGGTCACCAACCGATGGTGACGCACGGGGCGGCTGAGTGGTGATGAGGTGACCAACCGAGTGGCGACGCGCGAGGCGGCCCAGTGGAGATGAGGTGACCAACCGATGGCGACGCACATTGCGGCCGAGTGGTGATGAGGTGACCAACCGAGTGGCGACACGCGGGGCGGCCGAGTGGTGATGAGGTGACCAACCGAGTGGCGACGCGCGGGGCGGCTGAGTGGTGATGAGGTGACCAACCGAGTGGCGACGCACGTGGCGGCCGAGTGGTCATGACGTGACCAACCGAGGTGTGGCGGCCGAGTGGTGATGAGATGACCAACCGAGTGACGACGCGCGTGGCGGCCGAGTGTTGATGAGGGGACCAACCGTTGGTGACGCGCGGAGCGGCTGAGTGGTGATGAGGTGACCAACCGATGGCGACGCACGGGACGGTCTAGTGGTGATGAGGTGACCAACCGATGGCGACGCACGGGGCGGCCGGGCGATGTAGACGCGTGCCGTGGAGTGACGACGCATGGGTCGTCCGGGCGATGTAGACGCGTGTCGCGAAGTGACGATGCACGGGGCGTCCGAGTGAAGTAGACGAGTCCCACGGACTGACCAGGCGCGGAGCATCCTAGTGCAGTAGACGCGTCCCGCGGAGTCGTGCCCAACGGAGCGGCGACGCGCAGGGCGGCCGTTAGACAGGTTGATGAAGTCGCGAACATCCGAGTGGCAATGATGCGCGGGTGCTTGAGTGCCAGCAGACTGCCCGAGTGGACCGTTGTTCCAGTGAGCTTTAGTCTCAGTCCGAGTAAAACCGCCGTGTACTAGAACTGGCGTGTGTAGTACTGTCGAGCAGCTGAAGCCACAAGGAGTCGCTACTGCGTGCCCATTCAATCGATGCCGGAAGGAGGTGATCCCTTGGGCCGTCGTCGAGTCGCAGGTGCCCGCGCGATGTGCCAGCTAATCGATGCCGGAGGGAGGGACCACCGAGTGCCTGAAGTTGTCCGGGAGTGCAATTCATCTGAGTGGATTCTCCCGAGTAACTGGGTCGTTCTCCCGAGTCTATCTCTGTTTAGTCCCGATGATGGAGGGAGGAGTCGCTTGACGCCGGAAGGAAGAGCTACTCGGCACCAAAGGGAGGAGGCGATCGGGGCTGGGTAAGGAGCTGCTCGGCGTTAGCTGTGTGATATTGGCTTCCATTAGAAAGATTCATCGTATGACCCTGCGAGTTTGCAAATAGAGCCACGGTTAAAATGTTGTGTGGTTATACCTGCATGCATACATGCACCCATTCATTGGTGTAGAAATAGCGGAAGTAGAGCGCTCTTTGGCCGCCGTAATCAGGTAACCGAGGCTGGAAATCCCCACTAACTGGCCGCTTAATGAGGCGGTCAATTAACTCCTCGGAAGGGTTATGAGGTCCACGTCCTGAACCTGTACGCGCATGCAGGAGGCTTTAATTAGTGGCAGTTAAGCAAGAGTTATGGCCGTTCATGCATGTAAGGAAGTTTCCCTTTCCCATGGCCATTTATCCCCTGCGTGCAGAAAATAAATGGAAAGGAATTAAGGTTAGAAGGAAAGTGAAAGATGGGGCGCAGAACTCCCTGATCGGCCACGGCAGCGGCGGTTTTTGGCATGGATCCATCGCGAGAGGCGGCCACGATGAATCCGAGTGCGGGGCGGCGTCTTCATGCAAGGCCGCACGCGGGCGGAGCTGATCGGAGACGTGGACAGCCCTGGCGTTGGTGTCGCGTCCCACCCGTGCATCCAGCGCGGAGGCTGCTGTGCGGCGGTTCACGTGGGACGCCCCTGCAACGTGTCGTGTCAGGGTATCACGGAGAGGCGGCTTCAGCACCAGGCCTGCGCGCTCATCATAGTGACCACAGCCGAGCGACCGTGCTGCCAGATGGACTGTCGAGCGCCTACGATCGTTGCAGCCGGCTGGCGAGCGGGTTGAAATCAATTGAGAAGAGGAAGCAGGAGGTGCAGTCCGGCGCGCTGGCGGCCGTGCGCGAGGACGGATGGCCATGACTCTTGGCGCACCGTGTTGATGCCCTTTTCCCTTCCTCGTCTCTTCTCTAATTTATTCATGCATGGGTGTGTCTGATCCAGGAGGAAAAGTCAAACTCACGGTGGGCGCCAACTGTCGTGGTAGACAATGTATTGTAAAGAGACTAGATCGAATGGATACTTCCCTGGTCCTTTTGTTTGTACGAATGGTGCGATGACTAGAGCTCTAGCGGCCAATTTCTCTGGCGATAGTAGTTGATTTGCTGTTGAAGATTGGAGAAAAAACCATTTGCATCATGGCTCGATAGACGCCATGCCCCACGGTGGGCGCCAACTGTCGTGGTAACGATTCCGACAATAAGAAAGGGGTGGGATAAAGGAGCATGATCTATCGAGATGCATATGGGTGACACGGTGGTTTTAGCGTGTTCGGGCCTCTCACGGTGGAGATAACAACCCTACGTCTCGTGCTCCGGAGAAGCTTTGTTTTATCTTAGTATGTATCGAGAGATTACAGTCAGAGGAGAACAGATCCCCGTAGTCCTGAGACTAATGGTCAGAAAGTGAGAGAGGTGGAGGAAAAGAGCCCCCTTAGTCTAGTGGTGGGGGGTGGTTTATATAGAGTGCGCCACCCCCTCACCTCCTATGTTACAAAGTGGGGCATGAATGCCATAATGGCTGCCCACTACCAAGCCCTCACTATGAGAATGATACTGACTGCTTTGCTGCCTGCTGGCCTTCGTATATCCGAGTGAGTCGTACGGTCGAGTGGTGAACTGTTATCCGAGTGGATGGTATGCTGCTTGGTTGAGTGGATAGTATGCTGCTTGTCCGAGTGAATAATATGTCTGTATGAAATTTATCTGGACCCACATGTTGTGTGGACCCCATGCTTCATGATATTTTGACCCTTCGTGGGCCTACCTGTTATGTGTATCCCCAACACGCCGTTCACATGGGTGTCGCCGTTTGCCTTGTCTGCGGCCCGCTGGATGCCAACGCGTTGGTCCATAGGCTCGAACGCCTCCTTGGCCCAGGTGTCCACCTAGGTGCAGTAGAGGAACATGGCCATCAGATCCTTGAGCTGCTGATCTCCGATGAAGTAGCCGACATGGAGCTTGAGATCATGCTCAAGATGTACCGCGAGCTTGTCGACCGCTTGGACGAACGCCTGCAGGAGTTCAGGCAGAGCCAAGATCTACCGTAGGCAAGGGCTGCTGGTCATGGTCTCATGGTCGCGTTTTATTTGGAAAAGTAGTTTCGACGTGGATAGCTATGTATTCATAGCAATCATAGTATTGCTCTGTTTCAATGTGTGTACTATGCTTTCCATTCTTATATGTTCTATTTCAATTCGTGTATATATGCTTTCCATTCTGTATATGCGGAACCACGAGCCTTCTAGTGTGTTGCTCCGGTTTGTGAGCGGTGTGTGTCCAAACTTTCATCAAACATGAACATTTCTTTACCACATCATCTTGGTGGCATCACATTAAATCAACCAAGGTTTCATGTTTTTCTGATCATTTTTTATTTTTTGGAATTAAAATGCCATGTCACTCCATGCTTAACTGTGTCATAGCCGTTAGACCAATATGTTTGGAAATTCCATCCAATTTACTGCACATGGAATGAAATCGCACACAAGTACACAAAATATGAGTTGTCAAACTGTTATGGTCAGCAGTTGCCTGTACATGTAGTTGAAATTTCATTTACGGTCATTAAATGGCTAGAAAATCACTTAAATGTCTTAAAAGGTCAAATGACCCTTGTAATTTTCCAAATTTTGACATGACAGTTGTATTAGTACTACAAAATTTCTCGTACATTTAAAACACCATCCGTTGCCACTGTACTCCAAATTCGTCTTTCATAGCTAATAAAAAATATCTACAACATCACACACAATTGTTTTCTAGGAACCGTTTGCGATGAAAATATCTTGGTCTGTTTAAATCTCCCTCCTTAAGCTTCGTCAGCTCGTCTGCTCCGAGCCCCATTCCCGCACCCCCTTCTTGCAAAGATGACGCCCTGGAAACGCTTCGTGAAGGCCCGTACGATGGCCGCGTCCCCCCAGTGCCACCCCCTGCGCCGAGAGCGCGACCACCTACGCCGAGAGTGCCGCCGCATCCGCATTGAGCATGACCGCTTCCGCCGAGAGGGCGTCTGTGGTAGCCAACAAGGCAGTTGCAGCAGCCGAGATGGCTGCAGTAGCTGCTGCGACGGCGGCTGCAAACGCCGAGAGCGCTCGAGTTGCCGTCCAGGCCACCGACATCGCCCTAGCCCGGGTCGAGGCCATCCATGCCAAGATCGAGGATGGACACGCCAAGATATTCCAGGCAACCTCAAACTCCAGCATGCAACCCATGTCTGAAAAGGCGGCGGTGGTCATCGAGCACCTGCTTCCTCATGTGGTCACCGAGTGGGAGCTGGAGATGCAGGAGGCGGCGGAGATCGCGGAGCGCCGGGAGGAGGAGTTGCGCGTTGCAGAGGTCGAGGTAGAGAAGAGTCTGTCCGTCGAGGAATCATCGATGGAGTACCAACGCGAGCTCTCACGCAACCACTAATACGAGTTCTACAACCTTGAGGGCTGCGCCGAGGACGAAGATGAGGACGAGGACGTAGTCGACTTCAGCAGGTGGGACGCGGAGTCCACCAACGGCGGCATGTCGCCAGGACAAGTCATCGACGTCTCATCTCACAACCGTGATGCATAGGCCGGGTTGTCTTTTCTTTATTTTGGTTCCATAGTCGATTGTGTTCTGAATGATGTATGATATATTTATGTATTGTGTGAAGTGGTGATTGTAAGCCAAGTCTTTATCCCTTTCTTATTCAGTACATGGGATGTGTAAAGATTACCCCTCTTGCGACATGCCTACTATGCGGTTATGCCTCTAAGTCGTGCTCCGACACGTGGGAGATATAGCCGCTTCGTGGGTGTTACACGCAATAACCGATTTGTTAAAATTATACGTACTTAGGATTTCTTTTTAATGCTGATCTTTTGTTAGAGCAATGTTTAGGTCAATTGGCTCTGTTTAATTACTAAAATTGCTCGATTCAGTAAGTGTGGTCTGTCTGCTGTACGCTCTTTTGTGTGCCCAAATTAGCAAGCGATGTTAAATTATGCAATGACTTACCCGAGGAAATTTCCACCAGAATTTGAATTATCAAACTCACCCAATGCGCGTAAAGCAGAAGAATCATTTGCGATGCACACAATCGTTCAAAGTGAAAGGTCCGGTGTCACCGCGTGCGAAGTTTCCCTCCACATTTCCAAGATTTTGCCCTACCGCCAAAATATCTACCCCCACCCCCCTCCCCCCTTCCCCACCCCATTTTCTCCTGACCACAAGTCACATTTCCCCTGTTTCCTCCTTCCTTCCTTCCTTGCTAAGCTATAACCGCTTCCTCACTCTCACCGTCTCGCATCCTACCGCCGGGGTCGCCATGGTCTTCTTCAAAGACCTCTCCAGCGGTTCCTCCTCCGGCGACAACTCCATCACCACCCGGGTATGCCTCTCTTCTCCCTCTCGGGCTATGACTTGGAATTAATGATTTTTCCCGGCGGTCGATTTGAGTCATTTCTTCCTCTTGTAGCTTCATAGGACCATCAGTGGCAACGAATGGAGCGGGGTGGCTAAAGATCTATCTGCTCGTTGTCACCATCAATCTCCATGCATGAAGCTAGTTGCGTTTGATTTTGTGGACAGTGGGAGGAAGTTTCTGGCATGTGCAAAGAAGGTTAGACCCTCTTTCATTGTTACAAATCATTTGTTAGATGTGATTCAGACACTGTCAAGGTACCAACCCATTCATACCACACCTTCAACCAAACCCATCCTAAGACAGTGTCATAGTTTGTACCTAGTATCTTAAATTGTTTCCATCTCATCAGCGGTGCCATTAGAAAGTTATTTGGCACCTCTTCAGCAGTTTGTGCAGCCAACTTTGGTCCACACATCCGAGCAGCCAAGCAGTAAAATACTAAATCTTTATGGCACGAAGGAACTAGGCATCAGAGCAACTACGTGCTCCGGAGTCCGGGTCCCTATTTTTTTCCGCTGCATTGGCTCGCAAGTGCAGGGCACCTATAACATCCCAATTTTCAATTTGGATGTTATACATAGGTCATCACATGCAAATCATATTTTAATTGCATTTTGTTCGTGATCCTAGAAATCTTATGCAACTCAAGGACCCAAGGAGAGAGTTGGGGATTTCATTTATTTTCATATTTGACTTTTTCTCAAATTTGAAAAGAGGGATCAATTTGATTTCAATAAAAATAAAAGAGGGAACATAATATGACTTCTTCAAAAGAGAGGACTATTGGAGGAATTTTTTTAAAATCAAATATATATTTTATTTGGATTTTATTTTGAGATTTTATTTGAATCAGAAAAATATGCATTTTTGAAAATTGCATTTTTAAGCCAGAAAAATGTTCACTTTCTTCTAAATATTTTATTTAGAAGATGAAAATTGTTTTTGGCATTATTAGATTTTTTTTATTTTATTAGTATTTTTTTCTTCAGCAGAATTTATTAAAAAAAAGGTTTCCTCCCAACTTGGCCAAAGGCCAGTCGAGCCGGGCCGCGGCCAAGTCCGCGTGCCGCCTTCCTCCCGTCGCTGCTGAGCGCCGCACGGAAGCCTAGGGGGAGTCCGAACCGGACTCCGCCCCCGTGCCGACCCCTCGCCCAAGCCGCTGCCCCGGCCTCTTTAAATAGGCCGAGGCCACCGCTACCTTTCCCCACCCCGAGCCATGCCACCACCAGTGCCTAGCTGCGCCGCCGCCACTGCCGTTGCTCGCTGCCTGCCGCTCGCGCTGCCGCCGGCGCCGTCGAGTGCCGCCGACGCTGGAGTCGCCCCACGCCGTCGCGCCGTTCGCCGAATCCCGTCGCCACCGACCCACCAATTTTCATCGTGAACCGGTAAAAATCGCCGCCGTTTTTTTTTTTGATTTTTCGATCTAGATCGGTTTTATTTTAGGGTTCAGGTTTTCTCGGTTTTTCTGATCGGATCAATTTAGCGAACGTTCACCCGAACGTCTCTGTTTGCGAACGTTTTTCGTTCATTTCTCTCTGTTAGCGAACGTTCGTTCGTTAGCGTTTTTCTTTTTATTTCTGCCAGGGACCTATCCGTGATTATTTTTATCACAGATTAGCCCATGTTCTTCAAACACTCGCAACTTTTTAACCGTTTGTCCAAATCCAGTGAAACCAGCGCCAAAATCTTCGTCTCGAACCCCTCTTTCCGGTTCATCAACTTGAACATGATTTTTAAAATTTAAAATTTGGTTCCAAGCAGAGTTGTTTTCGAACTTATTGTCATCGTAGTTTGAGTTTCGTAGCTCCGATTTGATTGTTTGATTGATTCTTTTTGCAAATCGAAGCTCTTCAGTTGAACTTTCATTTTGAATCTTTTTATTTGAGTTTACCCTTGCATCTATGCTTGAGTGCTTATGTATGATATTGTTTGTTTGCAATAGAGTTTCTGGAGTGTGAAGCATGCTACTACGAGACACTAGGGTTTTCAGATCGTCAGCAAGGCAAGTAACACTTTTATCATACCCTTGTATTACCCAGTTTTTATGCATTAATCTCAACCCTCAAACATTGCATGAGTAGGATCTGCTTAACATGTGGGTTTTGGGAAGTAGTTGTTGAGCTAGTACCTATTTCCCTTTTCATTCAAACCCTGGGAGTTACTTATATGTTATGCATACACTTCTATGCTATGCTCGTAGACATGGTTTGGTTCGAGTGATTCATGACAGTTGTGAGTGTTATTATGAACTAAGGGTTTAGTTTAAGGTGTATACTTTAACACACATCTGAGTGGATTGTTTGTGGGCACCTGGGGCAATCCAGTGTTGTCCAAGGAGATCCCGGGGAATCCGTGTGATCATCCTACGGTCCGCCACCCAGGCTCAAAGGCGTCATAATGTTATTCATGCCAGAAACTTCAGTGCAGCCGCAAGCCATTATGGGCTCTAGCATAGTTGAGTATGTTGCGTGACCTCTTTCAGTGGTAAACTAGCAGATGTAGGGGATGTAGGTGGTGCGGTTTACCCGTCGAAAGGGCTAATGCTTCTGAAAGACTGTGTCTCGGTCATACGTTTATCAAACCTCGTGAAGTGCGAGAAATCAACGGAGGAGATCGAGTCTTGTGGGGAAAAGTGCGCAAACCTCTGCAGAGTGTACAAACTAATCATGGTTATCCGTGTCCCCGGTTATGGACATCTTGAGAATCTGGTGCTTGAATTATTATGTTGATCTGCTCACTTTATTTAATTAACTTGATGGGTTAATGATTACTTTAATTGGGATTGAGATGGGGTTACCATTCTTACTATTTTCAAAAAACTTTGTAGTTAAATAATATATTCCTTTGTTGTAGGGAAAAACTAGCTTTCTGCAAAAATAGCCATAGAGCCTCCACCAGCCAAATATGCATATAGTTATAGCTGCTACTGGTTCATTGCTCTAGAGTGTTATTTTGCCAGCATATTCCATGTGCTGACCTATTTCGGGCTGCAACGTATTATGTTGCAGACTTTTCAAACGAAGAGTAAGGTGCGTTAGGTCGTTGTCCTGCACTTAGCTATGCCGTTGGAGTTGATGGACTTATTTTGCCTTCGAAGCCTCCCACTGTATCTTCATTAGTTTGCCTTAAGCCATATTATTGTAATAAGTACTCTCTTTGAGATATTCGATGTATTAAGTGTGTGATTGAACTCTGTTATAAATCCTTCAAGTACTGTGTGTGTCAGCATTACTGATCCAGGGATGACACTTATGCACAGAGATTTGACCGTCTGAGGTCGGATCGCTAAAAGATGGTATTAGAGCACACACTGACTGTAGGACGTGACAACTAAGATGAGGCATAGGACACTCTTCTCTACTCATTTCTGACTCTTCTACACTTTCCACTCTATAGATGGCGGACCCAAGGAACAAGTTTGCTCAACCAGATGAAGAAACCCCTTTTGGACGACACTTGAAGGAAGCCACTAGATACCTGAACATCGAAATACCAAGCTTCACGGGGACCTACACCGCTACTCTACCTGAAGAAGAGCATTGGACCATTCGAGTACATGTTCCAGGAAGGACATTCATACCAGTTACTGAGCCCATAAAGTTTTCCTTTGATGCACCAACCAGGAGTCCAGGAAAGAGCATGGCAGCTCACATCGCCATGGGATGCATCTGCGAAGTTTACCGCAAGGATCTGAAGGACACCATCTATCAGATATGTGGACGCCGAGATGAACAATGGGAGATGATCAGCACCAGGAGGGAAAAATTCATTGCAGCGTACATCTAGGAGTTGAACCAACACATTCGTTGACAGGAGAACCAGATGTGCGCCAACATGATAGACATGAAGAAGGTGATGACCAGGAACATGGATCTAGAAGAGGAACACAAGTCTACATGTGATGGATACGAAGAGGAAATTGCAGTTATACTGGAGAAGAATGAAGATCTGAAGAAAAAGCTAGGAGTGCGCCAAGAGGTGACGACCATCCCGAAGACTACATGATCATCGACGACACCAACTCCGACCCAAAAAGTGATAATGACTATGAAGACGAAGCTGGAGCAGATATCATGGAATCTTCTTCCAATCAAAATTTCTAGTCGACCACCATATTATCAATAATATTCCCCCATGTATATAGGGTAGTCCGAGTACTTTGTAATGGTAGCTAGATCGATTGTATGCCCTTGTTTGAATTGAGTGGTGTGATATGATTGTGTTTGTATCATGTGCATATGGGAAGTGATTTTCTCCTTAGACCCCACTCTATTCTAATCTCTCCCCTCTACACCTATCAGATGGCTCCGAGATGTGATCCCGGATTTGTTTTCCCACCGGAGCTCACCTAGCTGATCCAGCAGAAGAATACCTTGATGCAGCTATTAGTGCAGAACCAGGGCAACAACAACAACAACAACCCGCAACCACCACCTCCAGTTGACAACTTAGCTAGTTTTCTAAGGTTGAATCCGCCGGTGTTTTCCAGTAGCACCTAGCCGATTGTTGCTGATGACTGGCTACGCAGGATTTGAAAGGGAGCTCACCATTGCAGATTGCACAGATGCTGAGAAGGTGCGCTTTGCCACACATCAATTGGATGGACCTGCAGCCTCATGGTGGGAGAATTACACAACCACTTTTCCCATAGCCAATGTCACATGGGATCAGTTTTAGCACATCCCATGTCTCTACGGGAGCAATGAATATGAAGAAGCATGAGTTTCGCAACTTACGCCAGGGAAATCGCACTGTAGGCAGTACGTGGATGAGTTTAGCAAGTTAGCCCGCCATGCCCAGATGATGTGGCTAGAGATGCCGCGGAGCAGGAGAAGTTTATGGAAGGGCTGAATGATGAGATGAGTATGTAGTTGATGGTGGCAACATTCACTAACTACCAGGAGTTGGTACACCGGGCCCTTATGATTGAAAGCAAACAACAGCAGATAGAGAGCCGCAAATGGAAGTATGGACAGGGGAAGTACAATTCTGGAGCTCAGCCGAAGCCTCGATTTACCCCTAACTCCGGAGTTTACACCCATAACCATGGAGGCCATACCCACAATGGAGGAGGCTCACAAAACCACAGTGGGCCTAAGAATGCTAACGGGAATGGAGCAAGCAGTAACCAGAATCGTCCCAACCCAGCAACACCCGCTAAGAAGGACCTGAGCCATGTTACCTGTTACAAGTGCGGGAAGATTGGGCACTACGCCAACGATTGTTCTGATCTGAAGAATGGTAATGGAAATGGAAACTCTGGGAAGAAGCCCAATCCCTTCACCAGAGGTCAGGTGAACCACATCAACGTGGAGGAGGTTGAAGATCAGCCTGACGCAGTGATCGGTATGTTTTTGATTAAGTCATTTACCGCACTCGTTCTTTTTGATACCGGTGCATCGCATTCATACATATCAGGGGATTTGTGGACAAGTTTAAGTTACCAACCTTAGCCATTAGGTCACCCATGCTAGTAAGCTCTCCAGGAACAGAGTATATGGCCAGCCGATGGTGTGATCGGTGACCCTTAACCACTGGTAGCCATGTTTTCCCCTCAGACCTAATAATTTTGGAGTCACAAGGATTGGATATAATATTAGGCATGGATTGGTTATCAAAGTATGGAGGAAACACCGATTGTGCTAGTAAGTCAATTTTACTCACCACCCAGAGAGAAAAGGATCGAGTATGTGTCTAGACATGCGCCAAGGAGGACCCAAGTAAATTCTCTCTCGAGAGTTGTTCAGGAAGAAGTGCCTGTTGTGAAGCATTACCCAGATGTAATTCCAGAGGAACTACCAGGCATGCCGCCAGATCAAGACATAGAGTTTTTGATTGAGCTATTGCCAGGAACCGGACCAATATCAAAGAGACCGTATCGGATGCCCGCAAATGATCTGGAGGAAATTAAGAAGCATATTAAGGAGTTATTGGAGAAAGGTTACATCCGGCCAAGTTCTTCACCGTGGGGAGCCCTAGTGCTCCTAGTTGAGAAGAAGGATGGATCTTTGAGAATGGTGGTTGATTAACGGGCATTGAATGAAGTGACAATCAAGAACAAGTATCCACTACCGATGATCAATGATCTATTTGACTAGTTGTTGGGAGCTAAAGTATTCTCCAAGATCGATCTTCGATCAGGATACCACCAACTAAAGATCCGAGAACAGGATATACCTAAGACAGCTTTCACCACAAGGTATGGGCTATATGAGTACACAGTCATGTCTTTTGGATTGACTAACGCCCTGCCTGTTTCATGAGTATGATGAACAAGGTGTTCATGAAGTTTTTGGATAAGTTTGTAGTGGTGTTCATTGATGATATTTTGGTGTACTCGAAGAATGAAGAGGAACACAAGGAACACTTGTTCTTAGTTCTCGAGAAGCTCAGGGAACATCAGCTGTATGCCAAGTTCAGCAAGTGTGAGTTTTGGTTGAATGAAGTTGGATTTCTTGGACATGTTATATCAGGAGAAGGTATAGTCGTTGTTCCTACGAAGGTTTAGTCTGTCACTGAGTGGTTGGCACCCACCTCAGTTGGAGAGATCTGCAGTTTTCTGGGACTCGCAGGATATTACTGGAGGTTCATTGAGAATTTCTTCAAGATTGTGAAACCCATGAAAGAGTTGTTAAAGAAGGACACCAAGTTCAAATGGACTGAAGATTGTGAGTCCAATTTTCAAGAGTTGAAAAACCTTTGGTTACAGCCCCAGTGCTGATTCTTCCGGATATATGAAAAGATTTCCAAGTGTATTGCGATGCTTCTCGCTTAGGACTTGAAGGAGTACTGATGCAGGACAGAAGAGTTATTTCATATGCCTCACAACAGCTTCGACCTCATGATCTAAATTATGCCACCCATGATTTGGAGTTAGCAGCCGTTGTGCATGCACTTAAGACCTGGAGACATTTTCTGATTGGAAACATATGTGATGCGTACATGGATCACAAGAGTTTGAAGTCCATTTTCACGTAGAAGGATTTAAATCTCAGGCAAAGGAGATTGTTGGAGCTCATAAAGGATTATGATATGAAATTGCATTTTCATCCAGGAAAGGAAAAAATTTCGTAGCAGATGCCTTGAGCCACAAAAGTTATGCCAATACCCTTGTAAGCGGAGGATTTCCGCAGGAGTTAGTCGAGAATCTCAAGGAGTTTCGTTTGGAGATAGTTCCAAGAGGTTTTGTTTCAGCCACTGTTCAAGATATCTTTCGATATTCCAATAAATCGGCCGATTTATTGCTTACCGTTGTCTGAACGGTAAGATAAATTGGCCGATAAATCAACCCATATGGCGATAACTTGGCTGATATGCCGATAAACTGACCGATTTACCCCTTATCATGGTTCGGCCGATAAGTTCCCGATAAGCGATATCCCCAACATTGGTTTCAGCAATGGCGGTTCAGTCTACATTATTGGGAAAGATTCGAGAAGCTCAGAAGGATGATAAGGAAATCGCTGAGATAAAGGAGAAGATGAGCAAGGGAAAAGAAAAGGGTTTCTGTGAGGATGAGCAGGAGACTTTATGGTTTGAGGATCGTATATATGTGCCCAATAATGCGGAGATAAAGAAGTTAATACTTCAGGAAGCTCATGACTCGCCATACTCGATTCACCCCAGAAACACCAAGATGTATTTGGATTTGAAGGAGCGTTTCTGGTGGACAGGTATGAAGAAGGATATTGCTGAGTATGTAGCAGTATGTGATGTATGTCGGAGAGTGACGACAGAACATCAGAAGCCAGCAGGATTGCTTCAGCCTATGACGATACCCGAATGGAAGTGGGACAAGCTTGGCATGGATTTCATCACCGGATTACCCAGGACCCGATCGAGATATGATTCAAAATGGGTAGTAGTTGATCGCTTGACCAAGGTAGCTCACTTTATCCCAGTGAAAACCACCTATACAAGCGCGAAGTTGGCCAAGATATATATGACCAGGATCGTATGTCTACATGGAGTTCCGAGGACCATTGTATCAAATAGAGTAACACAGTTTACTATGAAGTTTTGGAATCAATTTCACCAGACTTTGGGTACCAAGCTATAGTTCAGTACAACCTTCCATCCGCAGACCGATGGAATGACAGAGAGAGTCAATCAGATTCTAGAGGACATGTTGAGAGCTTGTGCGCTAGATTATGGATCAAGTTGGGATGACAATTTGCCTTACGCAGAGTTCTGATACAACAACAGTTATCAGGCTAGTTTGTAAATGGCACCTTTTGAAGCCTTGTATGGAAGAAGGTGTAGGACACCGTTGATGTGGGATGAAGTTGGAGACCGTCAGTTGTTTGGACCAGATTTGATCAAAGAGTCTGAAGAGAAGGTTAAGTTGAATTGCTACAGACTAAAAGTAGCTCAGTCCAGGCAGAAGAGTTATGCAGACACCAAACGCAAGGAGGTAGTCTATGAAATTGGAGATCGAGTGTATCTTCATGTGTCACTACTGCGAGGAGTTAAACGATTTGGAGTTAAGGGAAAGTTAGCCCTGAGATTTGTAGGACCATACCGAGTTCTGGAGCGTATGGGAGAGGTTACCTACAAGTTGGAGTTACCCGAAGGATTGTTAAGAGTTCACGATGTGTTTCACGTTTCCCAGTTGAAGAAGTGCCATGCTGAGATGGTCAATATTCCCCTAAGAGATACAGTGCCCCTGGAAGCAATTTAGTTGGAGAGTGATCTGACCTACGAGGAGAAACCCGTCAAGATCCTCGAGTTTGCCGCCCGAGTTACACGCATCAAGGTTATCAAGTTTTGCAAAGTTCAGTGAAGCCACCATACCGAGGATGAAGCCACCTGGGAGCGAGAGGAAGACCTATGGAAAGACCACTCACACTTATTTTCTAGCCAACCCGAATCTCGAGGGTGAGATTCATCTTAAGGGGGTAGGTTTGTAACATCCCAATTTTCAATTTGGATGGTATACATAGGTCATCACATGCATATCATATTTTAATTGCATTTTGTTCGTGATCCTAGAAATATTATGCAACTCAAGGACCCAAGGAGAGAGTTGGGGATTTCATTTATTTTCATATTTTAATTTTTCTCAAATTTGAAAAGAGGGATCACTTTGATTTTATTATTTTTCTCACCAATTATTTTCAATAATAAAAATAAAAGAGGGAAGATAATATGACTTCTTCAAAAGAGAGGAATATTGGAGGAAATTTTTTTAAATTCAAATATATTATTTTATTTGGATTTTATTTGCTATTTTATTTGAATTAGAAAAATATGCATTTTTGAAATTGCATTTTTAGGCCAGAAAAATGTTCACTTTGTTCTAAATATTTTATTATGAAAATTTTTTCTGGTATTTTTAGATTTTTTTATTTTAATTTATATTAGGATTTTTCTTTCGGTGAATTCTTTTTAAAAAAAGATTTCCGCCCACTTGGGCCAAAAGTCCAGACAGAGCCGCCAAGGAGACTGCGGCCCCACCCGCGCATTCGCCTTCCTTCCCGTCGCCGTCGTGCGCCGCACGGAACGCCTAGGGGACGTCGCAATGCCGGACTATACTCGCTCCTCGGCGCACCCCGACCTCCATCGACAACAATCCGCCACCCCTCCTACTGGCCTCTCATATATAAATTGGTCAAGGCCCCCCGTCATGCCTCTCCACCAACCCCGGAGGTCCACGTTCCTACCATCACCGCTGATGCCGCGACGCGCTTGATTCTAGCCGACCGTTGATATGGCCTTGCTGCACTGCGCTGCGCCGCCGACGCTCTGCCTGGTGCCCACACAGCCGCTCAGTGCAACACCACGCCGTCGGGAGCCGCCCCACACGCCGCCACGCCACTTCGCCCCAGAATTACCTCGTCCATCGCACCAACCGCCAGCGTGTTTTTTCTATTTCATAACCATTCGAAAAATCCGCCGACCCCTATTTAATTATCCGATTCTTTCTAAATCTGAGGAATCACGGTATCCATTTTAGATGTCAGAGGTATTTCTCCCAGAGTGGTTATCTCCGGGTTTTTCCCGGCCGCTTTACAGTAACGTTCACAGTTTCAGTAATCATCTCTGTTCAGCGAACACGCTGTGTGTTTTTTGCGCGGTTCGTTCTCTCTATTAGCGAAACGTTCGCCCGTTTAATCGTTAGCGAACTGTGTTCGTTAAGCGCTTTTTTCTTTTTATTTTATTTTTCTGCCAAGGACATATCCGCGATTATTTTGATCGCAGATTAGGCCCTGTTCTTCAAACACTCGCAACTTTTTAACCGTTCGTCCAAATCCAGTGAAACCAGTGCCAAAATCTTCGTCTCGAACCCCTCTTTCTAGTTAATCAACTTGAACATGATTTTGAAAATTTAAAATTTGGTTCCAAGCAGATTTGTTTTTGAACTTATTTTCATCATATTTGAGTTTCGTAGCTCCGATTTGATTGATTCTTTTTGCAGATCGAAGCTCTTTAGTTGAAGTTTCAGTTTGAATCTTTTTATTTGAGTTTTACCCTTGAATCTATGCTTGAGTGCTTATGTATGCTATTGTTTGTTTGCGATAGAGTTTCCAAAGTGCGAAGCGTGCTACTACGAGTCACTAGGGTTTTCAGATCGTTAGCAAGGCAAGTCACACTTTGATCATACCCTTGTAATACCCAGTTTTTATGCATTAGTCTCAACCCTCAAACATTGCATGAGTAGGATCTACTTAACATGTGGGTTTTGGGAAGTAGTTGTTGAGGTAGTACCTATTTCCCTTTTCATTCAAACCCTGGGAGTTACTTATATGTTATGCTTACACTGCTATGCTATGCTCGTAGACCTGGTTTGGTTTGAGTGATTCATGACAGTTGTGAGTGTTACTACGAAATAAGGGTTTATTTTAAGGTGGCTACATTAACACACATCTGGGTGGATTGTTTGTGGGCACCTGGGGCAATGCAGTATTGTCTAAGGAGATCCATGGGAATCCGTGTGATCATCCTATGGTCCGCCACCCAGGCTCAAAGGGATCGTAATGTTATTCATGCTGGAAACTTCCGTGTGTAGCCACAAGCCATTATGGGCTCTAGCATAGTTGAGTATGTCGTGTGACCTCTTTCAGTGGTAAACTAGCAGATGTAGGGGATGTAGGTGGTACGGTTTACCCGTCGAAAGGGCCAATGCTTCTGAAAGACTGTGTCTGGGTCATCCATTTATCAAACGTCATGAAGTGCGAGAAATCAACGGAGGTGATTGAGTCTTGTTGGGAAAAGTGCGCAAACCTCTGGAGAGTGTACAAACTAATCATGGTTATCCGTGTCCCCGGTTATGGACATCTTGAGTATCTGGTGCTTGAATTATTATGTTGATCTCATCACTTTATTTAATTAACTTGATGGGTTAATGATTACTTCAATTGGGATTGACATGGGGTTACCGTTCTCAATGTTTTCAACAAACTTTGTAGTTAAATAGTATATTTCTTTGTTGTAGGAAAAAACTAGCTTTCTGCAAAAATAACCATAGAGCCTCCACCAGCCAAATATGCATATAGTTATAGCTGCTACTTGTTCATTGCTCTACAGTGTTATTTTGCCAGCATATTCCATGTGCTGACCCATTTCGGGTTGCAACATATTATGTTCCAGACTTTTCAGACGAAAAGTAAGGTGTGCTAGGTCGTTGTCTTGCACTCAGCTATGCTGTTGGAGTTGATGGACTCATTTTGCCTTCGAAGCCTTCCACTATTATCTTAATTAGTTGGCCTTCAGCCATATTATTGTAATAAGTACTCTCTGTGAGATATTCGATGTAATAAGTGTGTGATTGAACTCTGTTATAAATCCTTGAAGTACTGTGTGTGTCAGCATTACCGATCCAGAGATGACACTTATGCACAGAGATTTGACCGTTTGAGGTCGGATCGCTACAGCACCGGTGTGAGATGTAGCAACAATTGTCTTTACCCATGTTTTGGCATATAGTGGAAGGCCTTAGTGCTATTAGTTCTATGTTACTAAAATTGTGCATGTACACACCTGTTAGTATCAATTTGCCGTCATCCAATGTAACACCCCGTATGTAACCTGCCATATTTGTATTCCAACTCTTGCCATTTTCGGCACTAAGTTATGTTATTTCCTCATTGTCGGGTTTTGGTCTCCATGTGCTTTTGTATTTGTCATGCATCTCATATCGTATCATCATGTGCATTGCATTTTCATACGTGTTCGTCTCATGCATCCGAGCATTTTCCCCGTTGTCTGTTTTGCATTCCGGCGCTCCTATGTCCTTCGGTGTCCCTTTCTTCCTCTTTCCGGGTGCGGGTGTTAAACGTTTTCGGATTCGACCGAGACCTGTCATGCGGCCTTGGTTTACTACCGTTAGACCGCCTGTCAAGTTTAGTGCCATTTGGACTTCGTTTGATACTCCAACGGTTAACCGATGGACCGAGAAGGCCTCGTGTGTGTTGCAGCCCAACACCCCTCCAAAGTGGCCCAAAACCCACCTAAACCTCTCCCATCACCTAGTTCGTTCGATCAAAATCGTGCGTGAAAGTGCAACTATCCCTAGGTGGTTTTGGTAATTCATAACAACATATAGCTCATTGAGCTAATGCTATTCCAAGATGATTATTTCAGGAAAGCTCAATGATTGGCATGGCATGGATGTGAAAGTGGAACCCTCAAAATGCTGAGGACAAAGGATTGGCTCAAGCTCAAAAGCTTAAGACTCTTCATTTCATATTTTAGTGATCCAAGATCACATTGAGTCCATAGGAAAAGCCAATACTATTAAGGAGGGATGAGGTGTTGCTTAATGAGCCTCTTGCTTCATGTGCTTAGTGATATGCTCCAAAACCCTCAACTACTTTCCCATATCCACATATGACCTAAACTCTAAGCCAAACTCGGTCCTAGCGATTTTTCCTATCCGGCGCCACCGAGTTTCACTTGTCATTAGCCACTGCCAAAACCCTAGCAATTCGGTTCTACCGATAAGGTTCTCGGTCCCACCGAGATGGGGTTGCAATCTCTCTGTTTCCCTTTCGTAACTTTTCGGTCCCACCGAAAGAGCGAATCAGTCCCACCGAGATTGCAATGTAAACTCAGTGTTTCCCCTTTGTAACTTTTCGGTCTCACCGAGTTCCACTCGGTCCCACCGAAAGAGCAAATCGGTCCCACCGAGTCTGCCTGACCAACTCTCTGGTTAGCTAATTACCAAACTCGGTCTCACCGAGTTTGTGTAATCGGTCTCACGGAGATTACGTTATGCCCAAACCCTAACCTAATCGGCCCTACCGAGTTGCATGTCAGTCCCACCGAAATTCATAACGGTCACTAGGTTTACTATTTCGGTCCGACCGAGTTTATTGATTCGGTCCCACCGAGATTGGAAAACTGTGTAACGGTTGGATTTTGTGTGGAGGCTATATATACCCCTCCACCTCTTTCTCATTCCAAGGGAGAGCCATCAGAACACACAGATCATTCCAACTCATTTGTTCTGAGAGAGAACCACCTACTCATGTATTGAGACCAAGACATTCCATTCCTATCATATGAATCTTGATCTCTAGCCTTCCCAAGTTGCTTTCCACTCAAATCTTCTTTCCACCGAATCCAAATCCTATGAAAGAGAGTTGAGTGTTGGGGAGACTATCATTTGAAGCACAAGAGCAAGGAGTTCAGTACCTACACACCATTTGTTACTTCTTAGAGAGTGGTGTCTCCTAGATTGGCTAGGTGTCACTTGGGAGCCTCCGACAAGATTGTGGAGTGAACCAAGGAGTTTGTAAGGGCAAGGAGATCGCCTACTTCGTGAAGATCTACCGCTAGTGAGGCAAGTCCTTCGTGGGCGATGGCCATGGTGGGATAGACAAGGTTGCTTCTTCGTGGACCCTTTGTGGGTGGTTGCTTCTTCGTGGACCCTTCGTGGGTGGAGCCCTCCGTGGACTCGCGCAACCGTTGCCCTTGGGTGGAGCCCTGTGTGGACTCGCGCAACCGTTACCCTTCGTGGGTTGAAGTCTCCATCAACGTGGATGTAGGATAGCACCACCTATCCGAACCACGGGAAAAACATCCGTGTCTCCAATAGCGTTTGAAATCTCCAAACCCTTCCCTTTATATTCTTGCAAGTTGCATGCTTTACATTCCGCTGCCAATATACTCTTTGCATGCTTGCTTGAATTGTGTGATGATGGCTTGACTTGTCCTAAAATAGCTAAAATCTTCCAAGAACTAAAATTGGGAAAAGGTTAAGTTTTTATTTGGTCAAGTAGTCTAATCACCCCCCTCTAGACATACTTTCGATCCTACAAGTGGTATCAGAGCTTTGGTCTCCATTTGCTTGATCTCCATAGCTTTTGGTGGTCATAGCCTTGGTTTCACAACCTAGGAGAGTATGGCGTCTAGCGAGGGAAATTATCACCGTAGAGGTCCTTACTTTGATGGTACTAATTTTGCTAGTTGGAAGCATAAAATGAAAATGCATATTCTTGGACATAACCTCGCTGTTTGGGCTATTGTGTGTGTTGGCTTGCAAGGTGATTTCTTTGAAGGGAGAGAACCAAACCATGAAGCTACCGTGGAAGAGTTGAAGATGTTGCAATACAATGCTCAAGCTTGTGATATTCTCTTCAACGGATTGTGCCCCGAAGAATTCAACAAAATCAGCCGCCTTGAGAATGCAAAGGAAATTTGGGACACTTTGATTGATATGCACGAAGTTACCGACTCCGTCAAGGAATCCAAGTTGGATGTGCTTCAAAGCCAACTTGACAAGTTCAAGATGAAGGATGGTGAAGGTGTCGCTGAAATGTACTCTAGGCTTGCTCTCATCACAAATGAGATTGCCGGCTTAGGAAGTGAAGAGATGACCGATAAATTCATCATCAAGAAGATCCTAAGAGCCTTGGATGGAAAATATGATACCGTGTGCACATTGATCCAAATGATGCCAAATTACAAAGATCTCAAGCCAACGGAAGTGATTGGAAGAATTGTTGCTCATGAGATGTCACTTAAGGACAAAGAGGAACTTCACAACAAGTCAAGTGGTGCCTATAAAGCCTCATGTGAAGTCCCTACATCATCAAGTGAGAAACAAAACTTCAATGAAGAATTGAGCTTAATGGTGAAGAAGTTCAACAAGTTCTACAAGTGTAGAAGCAAAGATAGAAGCTTCAAATCAAGATCCTACAATGACAAAAGATCTTCTAGTCGAGAGCGAAACTGTTACAATTGTGGAAGACCCGGACACTATTCCAATGAGTGTATGGCTCCCTACAAGAGAAGAGAAGATTCTCCAAAAAGAAGAAGCAAAGGATCACCACCAAGAGAGAGAAGGAGTAGAGATGATCGTTATGAACGAAGATACTCACGGAGAAGCAAGGATTCGGAAAGGAAGGAAAAATCATCAAGGAGCTACACAAGACGAAGACATCAAGCTCATGTTGGTGAATGGGTATCCGGCTCCGACTCCGACAGCCACTCCGAGAGAAGTTATCACTCCGACTCCGAAGATACTCAAGATGAAGGTGTTGCCGGTCTAGCACTTGTGTCAACCAACTCCTACGACATATTTGACTCACCAAATGAAGGAATTGGAAGATGCTTCATGGCCAAAGGTCCTATGGTAACACACCCCGAGTATGTTGATTTCAATAGTGATGAAGATGACTTGTTAGGTGATGATTTGATTGGTGACAACTCTAGTGATGAATACTATGATGAAAGACCAATTAATCATGCTAATCAAGATAAAACGAATGACAATGATAAGGAGAAGATTGAGGCTCTAACTAAAGAACTAAAAACTCTTAAGTTAGCTCATGACACTATCTTCGAAGATCATCGAGAACTTTTAAGGGCTCATGAGAAGCTACGCTTTGAAAAGCTCAATCTTGAGCAAGAGCATGAGTTCTTAAAGGCAATCAATGATGATCTCCGCAAGAAAAGTTCTTCTTACATTGCCAAGCGTTTACTCTTATCCACTTACATGCCTCAAGTCAAGTCTAGTAACAAGAAAGATTCTTCCTCTAGTAGTAACAATGACCATGCTAAATCCAATATTGTTGCTTCTAGTAGTTCTCTTGATTCCACTAATGATTCTCTTAGCCAAGTTACACTTGAGCAAGAAAATAGCTTATTGAAGGGAATTATAGAGAAAGGAGTGTACAAAAGCCTTGCCGGGAGTAAGCAATTCGAGGAAATTGTGCGCAAGCAAGGAATGCACCGGAAGAATCAAGGTGTTGGTTTTGAACGAAAGTTCAATGCCAATGGAGTTGAGTGGGAAGAAGATCAATACCCCAAGACAAAGTTTGTCCCTCAACAAGAGAAGTATACTTCTTTCAAGGGGACACAAGCTCAAGATGATCTTCCACCACAAGACTACGAGCAAAAAGGCAAGGACAAGCTTCAAAGAGGAAATTGATGCATTTGAAGAAGCTCCTAAGACCTTAGTCAAGTGGATTCCCAAGACTACTTCAAGTTCCACTTCATCAAGTACGACTACAACTCCAAGGATTCCCATCAAGATGATGTGGATCCAAAAGAAGAAGAACTAGAGAGTTCTTGAGGGTGACTCCGCCAACATACTTCACTCTTATCATTTTGGCAAGAACAAGTGCAATCAACTTCCACATCTTGCACTAGTTCAAGGAGTCACAAACCCTCTTGTTGGTAAGACAAGGGACAAGGTAACCTAAAAGTTTTCATGGACATCATCTTTGTGTGCATCACTCTATGTCTATGGATATCCTTGTTTGTTCCTTGTGGGACTAACCCATGTAGGTATTGAAAGTGCAATTCACTCAAAAGGATAGCTCCAAGAGATCTACATCAACATTGAGCATCCACATCTTCAATATCTACATGAAGTCATCATCGACAAAACCCAAGGTTAGTTCATCCCTCTTAGGGGGGATATCACATCTAGGGGGAGCTTTACTCTAAGACTTGAGCTAAAGCAACTCTAAAGATGTGAACAAAACAATGCTTTATGTAAAAGTGGTAACCCCACTTGAGCTTAAACGATGAGTATGACCTACGATCAAGTGTTCTCACTTGACTCCTAAGTCAATATACTCATATATAGATGACCTAGTCATCGCAAATTGCTTGATAGATGCTAGAATTGGTTGTGCATGCTTTGCCACATATTTCATTTGCCATCTTATTGTGTGATCATGCTGATTGCATATTTTACTCATTCGAGGACATCCACTTGTTGCTTTGATTGTTTGGCTTTATCTTCTTTTGCCAAGTGGATGGACAAGAATGCCTAAGAACCTCCTCTAGCTATCTATGCTTTTCTCGTCTCAAACTCTATTCATGCTGCATCACAAAATTTGATCAAGTCAGATTCGAACCACTCTGTGTGAGGAGCGCTCGGAGTCCCCGATTCGTCATAGACTTAAACTTCCAAAACCTCTTTATGAATCTCGGTCTGACCGATACTCCATTTCGGTCCTACCGAGTTCATTAAGTTGATATAGGTTTTCGATCTCGGTGCAACCGATTTGAACTTTTCGGTCACACCGAGTTGCAAAAACTGCACACAGTTTTGCATCTCGGTGCCACCGAGTCGTTCCACTCAGTCACACCGACAGGGTCGGGCTATATATAGTGACGGGCAGAATTTTGGAAATTTCTCCGAAACCTCCTCGCCCGCGTGATAGCCTGCTCTGCCTTCGTGGTCTCCGGATCGTCTCCTCGCCGCCAGCAGCCTCCAGTCGCTGGTCTTCGCCGCCGTCAACGGATTTCTGCCCCGCCGTTGCCGCCGTAGCAAGTCCACGCCGAACTAGGGTATGGACTTGATCTTTGTGCTATTCCTCAATCTGATTCCTAGCACATTGTGATCATCATGATTCTTGCCACGTTTGATAAACTTCTATCCAGTCAAAACGCTCATAGATTAGGTTTAATTCGAAAATTCTAGGTTTAGGTTTCCGCCGAAACCATCTCGGACCCACCGAGTTGAAAAACTTGGTCCCACCGATCTGGCTTTTGCCATTGCACAAGTTAAACTCGGTCTGACCGAGAATAACTTATCGGTGCGACTGATTTTGGAATTCTGTGAAACCCTAGCAGTCTCGGTGCCACCGAACTGTGACTCGGTCTGACCGAGTTCACCAGTTCTGGTGCCAAAACTGCTTCGGTGTCACCGAGTTTGAAAATCGGTAGATCCGAGATGCTTTCTGTGGAAAACTAAAACTAAGTTTTTGAATTAATCTTTTGCAAAAATCTCTGCTTTTTGTGATGCTCATCCACTCTATCTCTTCTATAATCTATTCACAGGGTCAGCAGTCAGTTTGCAACATGTCTGATCAAAGTGACAGCCAGAACCTCTCAGAGCAGCAAGTTGTGATGAGTGAGGGCACTAGCCCCTCAAGTTCTTGTGATGATGGCAGCAGGAGCACACCTAGCAATCTGCCTAAGGCTGCCACACGTCAAAGGAAGAAGAGAACGTCTGATTCTGAGGATGAAGACTATGTGGCAGAGGAAGAGGCCACTTCCAAGAGAGTTGAGCCAGCTCAAGGCTCAAAGCCAGGCCTGAAAATTAAGAGGCTAGCAGGGAGGCAGCCAATGTCAAAGGCTAGAGCCTCAACTGAGAAGCCTGCACCTGCTCCCATTGAGCCTATTGCAGCTGAGGGCAAAAAGAGGAAAGAGAGGGTGAAAAAGACTGTAGCCAATGTGCTTGGGAGAGCCTCCATCATGGTAGAAGAGGAGGAGGAAGAAGAGGCAGCTGCACCAGCGCCCAAGGCAGCCAAACTCATGGGAGATGCTATAAGGTCAGGAACAGTTGCATCCAAGCCAGCTCCAAAGCCTAAGACAGCACCAAAGAGGAACACACGGAGCATACCTGCAGCTGAGAAGAACAAGGCCCCAGTGCCTGAAGCTATTGAAGAAGAGGAAGAGAGTGTCCTTCGGAAGCTCAAGCCCAAGATCCCAAACCACAACGATGCTCATCCTGTGGCTGAGGATATGAAGCTCAGGAGAGATTCAGGGCTGAGGAAGTGGAGAGAAGCAGACCCGTATGCTTCTAGGAGAAGGACTGCCGTGGATTACAGGTTTCACACCAAGGAGCAGCAAGACTTTTATGAGACTGTTTTGCTTGACAAGAAGCCAATCATTTGTGACATGAGATGGGTCGACTGGACCTACATCAAGGAGAATGAGGAATACTTCCCAGGAGTTCAGGACAGCTTCAGAGCGTGTGGAGTAGAGGACTTTGTTGGGCAGAAGCTCACAAAGTGGAACGAGGAACTCATCATGCAGTTCTACTCCACAGCTCACTTTTATCCGGATGGAAGGATTACATGGATGTCTGAGGGTACAAGGTACCAATCTACAGTGGCTGAGTGGGCACAGATCATCAATGCCCCAGAAGAGCAAGATGAGGACTTGGATATCTATGCCAAGAAAAAGATGGACCATAACTCCATGTCCAACATGTATAAGGAAATTCCTAATGAAGCTCTTGACACATTCAAGTTTGGCTTAGTGCATTATCTGCTCTCAGGATTGCCTACTATCAATTGGATACTAAGGCACACTCTGTTGCCTAAGTCTGGAGATCACAAGATGATCAGAGGTCACGCGATCAACCTGCTTCATGTCTTTGTCGTGCCTCAGAAATTCAAGGTCATGAGTCTCATTGTGGAAACCATTAAGAGGACAGCTGCAGATCAGAAGAGGAGCTGTGGATATGCCCCTCAGATTCAGGAGCTCATCAACTCCAAGATGGGCACGGGCGTATATTTGTTGGATAAGGAACACCTGCCCATCCGTCCAGATTTTGAGAACAATGAAGTTGTGATGACAGAGAATGAGCCATCGTCTGCACAAGCATATGCAAAGAAGGAGAAGGCGAAGAAGGAAAAAGCTGCCAGGATGCCTACTCAAGAGGAGGCATCTGACTATTTCTTGAAGAACAAGCAAGAGCAGCTCAGTTACTTGATTGCATCCACGCTGAGAATTGAGCAAAGTCTGGCCAATCTCACTAAAAATCAGCAGAGCCTAGAGAGGATCATGGAACAGAAGTTCTATGACTTGGATGTCAAGGTAACAGAAGTTCAGTCTGTAGTGGAGCAGCTCCAGGAGGAAATGAATGAGAGGAGAGGCAGGACCACAACTCATGCTTTTTCTAGAGTGCCACGAGGCCCGAGGTTGTCTGCACTGCCAGTTGCTGACACCAGAGCTACAACTTCAGCACCAGCCACAGCCTCAGCTCCAGCGTCTACTTCAGCTCCAACTCCATCGACTACTTCAACATCTACAGAAGCGTTCGTCCTAGGAGTGATCCGGACTCCACCACCACCTGAAGATCAAGCCTGAGCGTCGATCTAGTGCTATGCATTTTCTAGGAACTTTTTGGTAACTTGTTGCCAAAGGGGGAGAAGATGTATAGATCATAGGCTTCGAGAGAGAGAGTGTTGCTTTTCTCTCTTGCTTTATTTGGTGGTTTTTCGAACTTTGTTTGCTTTTGAGTGCTTGATACTATGTCATTATTTGTGAGACATCGATGATCATGTGTTTGATCATAAGCTACACTTAATGTTTGCTTGATGCTTGTTTAAATATTATCATTATATCTATCGTTTGTGATCATTCACTATTCTTGGTGATGAGTGCATGTATTTCAATCTTATCATTTTGAGCGCTCCACCAAGATGTATGTGACATGGAAGAGTAACCCATGATTCTAACTCTTTTTGCATTTGCATTCCAAAGAAAATTTTAAATATGCACAAATTTAGGGGGAGCTCTTACTTATCACATACTTCTCAAAGCGACGATATATTTCATGCTTATTATCATTTGTCGAAGCTTTGATCTATATGTTGTCATCAATTACCAAAAAGGGGGAGATTGAAAGTGCAACTATCCCTAGGTGGTTTTGGTAATTCATAACAACATATAGCTCATTGAGCTAATGCTATTCCAAGATAATTATTTCAGGAAAGCTCAATGATTGGCATGGCATGGATGTGAAAGTGGAACCCTCAAAATGCTAAGGACAAAGGATTGGCTCAAGCTCAAAATCTCAAGACTCTTGATTTCATATTTTAGTGATCCAAGATCACATTGAGTCCATAGGAAAAGCCAATACTATTAAGGAGGGATGAGGTGTTGCTTAATGAGCCTCTTGCTTCGTGTGCTTAGTGATATGCTCCAAAGCCCTCAACTACTTTCCCATATCCACATATGACCTAAACTCTAAGCCAAACTCGGTCCTACCGATTTTTCCTATCCGGCGCCACCGAGTTTCACTTGTCATTAGCCACTGCCAAAACCCTAGCAATTCGGTTCTACCGATAAGGTTCTCGGTCCCACCGAGATGGGGTTGCAATCTCTTTGTTTCCCTTTCATAACTTTTTGGTCCCACCGAAAGAGCGAATCGGTCCCACCGAGATTGCAATGTAAACTCAGTGTTTCCCCTTTGTAACTTTTCGGTCTCACCGAGTTCCACTCGGTCCCACCGAAAGAGCAAATCGGTCCCACCGAGTCTGCCTGACCAACTCTCTGGTTAGCTAATTACCAAACTCGGTCTCACCGAGTTTGTGTAATCGGTCTCACGGAGATTACGTTATGCCCAAACCCTAACCTAATCGGCCCTACCGAGTTGCATGTCAGTCCCACCGAAATTCATAACGGTCACTAGGTTTACTATTTCGGTCCGACCGAGTTTATTGATTCGGTCCCACCGAGATTGGAAAACTGTGTAACGGTTGGATTTTGTGTGGAGGCTATATATACCCCTCCACCTCTTTCTCATTCCAAGGGAGAGCCATCAGAACACACAGATCATTCCAACTCATTTGTTCTGAGAGAGAACCACCTACTCATGTATTGAGACCAAGACATTCCATTCCTATCATATGAATCTTGATCTCTAGCCTTCCCAAGTTGCTTTCCACTCAAATCTTCTTTCCACCGAATCCAAATCCTATGAAAGAGAGTTGAGTGTTGGGGAGACTATCATTTGAAGCACAAGAGCAAGGAGTTCAGTACCTACACACCATTTGTTACTTCTTAGAGAGTGGTGTCTCCTAGATTGGCTAGGTGTCACTTGGGAGCCTCCGACAAGATTGTGGAGTGAACCAAGGAGTTTGTAAGGGCAAGGAGATCGCCTACTTCGTGAAGATCTACCGCTAGTGAGGCAAGTCCTTCGTGGGCGATGGCCATGATGGGATAGACAAGGTTGCTTCTTCGTGGACCCTTTGTGGGTGGTTGCTTCTTCGTGGACCCTTTGTGGGTGGAGCCCTCCGTGGACTCGCGCAACCGTTGCCCTTGGGTGGAGCCCTGTGTGGACTCGCGCAACCATTACCCTTCGTGGGTTGAAGTCTCCATCAACGTGGATGTAGGATAGCACCACCTATCCGAACCACGGGAAAAACATCCGTGTCTCCAATAGCGTTTGAAATCTCCAAACCCTTCCCTTTATATTCTTGCAAGTTGCATGCTTTACATTCCGCTGCCAATATACTCTTTGCATGCTTGCTTGAATTGTGTGATGATTGCTTGACTTGTCCTAAAATAGCTAAAATCTGCCAAGAACTAAAATTGGGAAAAGGTTAAGTTTTTATTTCGTCAAGTAGTCTAATCACCCCCCTCTAGACATACTTTCGATCCTACAGTTTGGCCGCAAACCGTGCTCAATTTGGAGCCTCCTAGCTCCCTTTACCCCTATATAAAGGCACCTCCATTCCAAATCCGGACGAAACCCTAGACCCCTCCCTCTCCACGCGCCGCTGGACTAAATTCCGTTTGGCCGGACACGTCCGCTTCGTCCTGCCAGCGCCACGTGTCACCGCCCTATTGGCCGCCACCCCGTGCCCACATCGTCGCGCCGCCAAGGCCTGCGGGGCCCATCGCCAGCCCTCCCCGGCCCGCAGCAGCGCCCGCGCCCCGCGCCGCCATCCTCCTGCCGCGCGCCGCTCGCCCCTCGTCGCCTCCCGCACCGGTGCGGCTGCGCCGCCGCCCAAGGTCGTCGCCGGAGACCGCAACCGCCGAGAGCGCCGCCCCGCCTGCCGCTTCGTCCCTCGGCGCCGCGGCCGCCGCCCCGGCCCCTCAAGTCCGGCGACGCCCTCCTCCGGCCACCTCGTTTCCTTCTCCGCCGAACAGGGAAACTCCGGCGAACCTTGTCGCGCGCTGCTACTGTACCGGTCGATCTGGATCTAGATCGAGGGGTTGACTTTTTCTCCCCAAACCCTAATATTTTTTCTATCTTCATCATGGCATAACTTCATCACCGTTGCTCCGATTCGTGCATGTAGCATATCGAAATGTTCGTCTCGACGAGTACTTCATTTCATCTCATTGCATCATTTTCATTTGAGCTCATATTGATTCCCTAAATGCTGTTGGAAGAGGGCCATGTGATGTTAGTTCCAGATTATTATCAGCAAATGCACTTTTGTCATTTTTGCCATGATTAATGTGTGCATGCTATGATATTGAGCCCTACATGAGTTTTGAAGTATGCCATGCCATCTTTACAGGGGTGTATGCCTTGTATTTTTGTGATCTCTGTGGTGACTAGCACAAGCATGGAAAGTAGCTTACTTAGTGTTGCTGGTTTCAGGGACTTAGAATTTCACTAAGTCCTTTTCCTGCTGTAATTTTTATGCCATGTATTCATGTTGCTACCGAGTGATCCGTGCCTCTTTTGAGCATGATCAGTAAGGATGTTTTGTAGATATTATGGTGCTCTATCCATCCATGTCTTTGTTTGCATTTATGGAGCACCCTAGCTTGAGCCAATCGAGCTCTACTTTTGCTACAAAATGTTCCTGACAGATTGTTAACATGTTTAGCAATTTTTCCGAGCTTGTTGTTATTGATCTGTGCATGCTATGTTGTTGTTCTTGCCATGTCTAGCTTCTATGCCATGTCTGCTTGCTGGGTATATGCTTTGTTTCTCATGCAATTCCTTGTGGTGAGTGCATCGAGCTCGTAAACATGCCTACTTAATATCTGTTTTGCCATGTTCTAGTTTTTCACTAAGTCTGAATCTGTTAATGTTAATTGCTATGTTCACATGGTTGCCATTGTATCTTCTGATCCCTTTTTGCTTAAGGTCAGTAAGGGACTTTTGTTGTATGATTTGAGTAGCTTCATGCCATGCCTTGCTTTGCCATGATATGTTCCTGTAGCATGTAGTTTTGGTGCTCTAAACTTTGCTTCCTGTTTTAAATTCCTGACTTGTTAATTTCACTACGTCTGTAACCTGTAATCTTTTGCACTTTTTCCATGCTTGTTTGAGCTTGCTATTGAGTGAATTAGCCGTAGCTCAGTGTTCATCTTTTGTCAAGCATCTTGAGTGGATCCCTACCATGTATTTTTTTTTCTATGTTAGAGTGCTGTAGCATGTTGTTCTTGATGCATTTAGATGGTCTCGTGTTGTTAATCGCAGACCGGTGCCATATTTGTTTTGCTTGTCATTTCCAAACCATGCATCCGATTCCGGTGATCTTTATATCGATTTTGACCGGAATCAACTCCCCTTTCCAGTGGCACTCTTGGTTTTCCAAGTTGAGGCTAGGTTCAATCTTTCCTTTTCGAATCATGCATATGCATCCCATACTGCATCCCGCATATCATGACATGTTTTGCATCATGTTGTTTGTGCATTGCACGTGGTTGACTATGTCTCCCTTTGCTTGTTGTTCTTACTTGGGTAGAGCCGAGAGACGAGTACGTGATCGAGGAGCCCGTTGGGTACGCTTACGAGGATCAAGTCAACTCGGAGAACTTTGCAGGCAAGATGACCATACCCTCGAAATCACTTCTATCTTTGCTTGCTAGATGCTCGCTCTTTTGCTATTCCTATGCTACGATACCTACCACTTGCTTATCATGCCTCCCATATTGCCATGTCAAACCTCTAACCCACCTTGTCCTAGGAAATTGTTGTTTGGCTATGTTACCACTTTGCTCAGCCCCTCTTATAGCGTTGCTAGCTGCAGGTGAAGATTGGAGTTTGTTCCTTGTTGGAACCTGTTTATTGTTGGGATATCATTATTATATCTTGTCTACTTTAATGCACCTATATACTTGGTAAAGGATGGAAGGCTCAGCCTTATGCCTGGTGTTTTGTTCCACTCTTGCCTCCTTAGTTTTTGTCATACCGGTGTTATGTTCCTTGATTTTGCGTTCCTTACACGGTTGGGTTATAATGGGAACCCCTTGATAGTTCGCCTTGAATAAAACTCTTCTAGCAATGCCCAACATTGGTTTTACCATTCGCCACCTACCCTTTTTCCATTGGGTTTCGCGGACTCAAGGGTCATCTTTATTTTAACCCCCCCCGGGGGCCAGTGCTTCTCTAAGTGTTGGTCCAACTGAGCGATGTCCGGGGCTACCAGGGGCAACTCTGGGCTGGCCTACCCGACGTCTTGCTCATCTGGTGTGCCCTGAGAACGAGATATGTGCAGCTCCTACCGGGATTTGTTGCCACATTTGGGTGGCTTTGCTGGTTTTGTTTTACCATTGTCGAGATGCCTTGTAACCGGGATTCCGAGTCTGATTGGATTGTCTTGGGAGAAGGAATATCCTTCGTTGATCGTGAGAGCTTGTGATGGGACACCCCTACAGGGATTTGATCTTTCGAAAGCCGTGCCCGCGGTTATGGGTAGATGGGAATTTGTTAATGTCCGGTTGTAGATAACCTGAAACTTAACTTAATTAAAATGAATCATCTGAGTGTGTGGCCATGATGGTCTCTTTTCGGCGGAGTCCGGGAAGAGAACACGGTCTCATGTTATTTCTTGAACGTAGGTTGTTCTAGGATCACTTCTTGATCATAGTTCATCGACCGTGCCTTTGCATTCTCTTCTCTCTATCATTTGCGTATGTTAGCCACCATATATGCTAGTCGCTTGCTGCAGCTCCACCTCATACATTCTACCTACCTATAAGCTTAAATAGTCTTGATCGCGAGGGTGTGAGATTGCTGAGTCCCCATGAGTCACAGATTACTTCCAAAACCAGATGCAGGGACCGATGATACCGCTCCAGGTGATTCGACTGAGCTCAAGTGGGAGTTTGATAAGGACTCAGGACGATACTATGTTTCCTTTCCAGATGATTAGTAGTGGTGCCCAGTTGGGCGATCGGGGACTTTGTCGCATTTGGGGTTGTTATTTATTTTGGATCCGCCTTGAGTGTAACTGGATGAATGTAATGATACTTATGCTATTTGTGTGACGTGGCGAGTGTAAGCCAACTATGTATCTCTTTCCCTTATGTATTACATGGGTTGTTGTGAAGATTACCTCACTTGCGACATTGCTTTCTATGCGGTTATGCCTCTAAGTCGTGCTTCGACACGTGGGAGATATAGCCGCATCGAGGGCGTTACAAGTTGGTAATCAGAGCCTTCCCCAACTTTAGGAGCCCCCTGCTTGATCGAATTGCTGGCGTTGTTGAGTCTAGAAAAATGTTTTAACTCATTTAGGATTATATATATCGGAGAGTAGGATTCTTTTTACTCCTCAGTACCTTCGTCCCTCTCGTGAGGCATCCTGACGTAGAGTTTTGACTCTTCTCTTCTCAAATTTCACTAAAAAAAATTTAGGATCACGCGGGTATCTTGGAATCGTTACGATGGTTTTGTGACAAGAACATTGTTCTTGGTGCCACCTGACATTTAGGGGTTGTGGCAGTGTCCCGGGGAGTTGAGCTCCAAGGTGTTGTCGTCACAATTTGATCGTTGCAATTCTGGAATACCTGAGTTTCGTTGACATCGAAAATCTCTTTTATGCAGTTGTTGGTGAGATAACCTTGATGCCACCGAGTACTGGGGCAGGAGTTCGGGAGTATTACCATAACTTGTATAACGGATGCTTTTCGAAGGTTGAGGTAAATGATTTCCGAAGGTTTCTTGGTTATGTGTTGAAGGATGGATATAGCTGGATGTAGGATTTGCTAGCTTTGGCTGAGATATTATGCTTCCCGTGTATCCCCAACACCTGATTGCATAACCGGAAAGGTTCGAGAGTTTCATAGGTGGGAATTTATGCAGCTCTAGTATTTATTCCGCGGATATTTGGTTTGTGATTGGGTAATCCTCACCAAGTATTTGTTCATATCTGTACCTTGTTGTTTTATTCTTCTACCTCTATCTAAGTGGCTTCGTTCATTTTGTTCAGATGTTAAGACTATATGTTGCAATTTCGATCCATTTGATTTAGGTTGAATATATGTCTGTCAAGATGCTAACGGATGTCACCCTCTTCAAGATGGCTCCTCCAATGCGTACAACTCCGAATCCTGATCCGCCACCACCACCTCCACCTCCGGAGGCATGGCAAGATGTGATGGCCGCTACCAATGCAAACACGCAGCTGATCATGCAAATTTTGCAAGAGCACAACCAAGGGAATCATGGCCATGGCAACAATCAGAATCAGTTTGCTACACTCAACCAGTTCCTCGCTAATCAGCCAAAGACCTTCAGCAACTGTGTCAAGGCAATAGATGCTGATGATTGGCTCGTGGATATCTGGAAGCATTTCGAGTGCAGCAACGTCAGGCCTGAGGACTTTGTCATGTTTGCCTCGTTCCAACTCAAAGACCAAGCTGCAGAATGGTTTCAGCAATACAAAGATTTCAGAGGAGGCCGTGTGATTACTTGGGATGAATTCCGTCAATACTTAAAAGCTCAGCACATTCCTTAGTGTGTTGTTGAGAGCAAGGCTGAGGAATTCCGCAACCTGAAGCAAGGTAGCTTGTCTGTTTACCAATACAACATCATGATCCAGAAGCTCGCTCGTTTCGCCAAGCAGGACGTCCCTGACGAGAAGAGCATGATTTATCAGTTCAGAGGTGGCCTCAGAGAAGATCTCCAACTTTCTCTCGTGCTTTTTGAGCCGCAGAAGTACGATGAGTTTTAGAACATGGCACTGAAACAAGAGACTGCTCAACTCAAGTGCGATGCTTCCAAGAAGAGAGTCAGAGATGCAACTCCTTCTTCCTCAACTCAAGTGGTGACTAAGCAGCAAAATTATTAGTTGCCTCCTCCTCCGTTCCGTCAGCCTTATCAGCAGAAGAGCAAAGGTGGCAATGGATCTTCCCACCCACCCAACACAGGCTTTCAGAAAAAGACTTCGTCTCATGCTACAAGATCAAGTGCTTCATATCACCGTCCGCTCTCGGAGGTCACGTGCAACAAGTGTCAGCAGAAGGGTCACTATGCCAACAAATGCTTCAATCAGAGGCGTCTTCCTCCTCCTCCTCCTGTGAGATCTGCTAGCACTGCAGCGGTCAAGCATAACCCCAAGTCTGCTAAGATCAACATGATGAACGCAACTCAGGAAGAGGACTCATCAGAAGTTATCATGGGTAACCTTCCTGATAATGATATTCCTGCAAGAGTTCTTTTTGATACTGGTGCATCTTTGTCATTCTTATCGAAGCCTTTTGCATCCATGCATGATGTGCATAATGTTGATTTGGCTAAGCCGATAGCGGTTTCTTCTCCGGGTTTGTTCATGAACACCAAAATGATGGCTCCGGATGTTACTATCACATTGGGTGACTATGAGTTTCTGTCTTCTCCAATGGTCCTTGGCAACTCGGATATCGATATTATTCTTGGAATGGATTGGCTTTCTAAGCACAAGGCTCAGCTTGATTGTGTTGCCAGGCAGATTCAATTGACACATTCTTCTGAGGATGTAATCGTCTTTGCCGCTCGGGATGATACCATCCGACTGTTTTCTCTCAAATTCCAGTCGTTTGCGAATACCAAGACGTCTTTCCTGAAGAGCTTCCAGGAATGCCTCCGCACCGGCTAGTTGAATTCGTCATCGATCTTGAGCCTGACATGGAACCTATTTGCAAACGTCCTTACAAGGTTGGACCTGAAGAGTTGAAGGAGTTGAAGAAGCAACTCGATATTCAAGAGCGTATGGGTCTCATCCGACCTAGTTCTTCTCCATGGGGTTGTGGAGTACTTTTCGTCAAGAATAAGGATGGAACAGACCGACTTTGTGTCGACTACCATCCATTGAACAAGAAGACCATAAAGAACAAGTACCCACTTCCCAACATCAATGAGCTATTTGAACAACTCAAAGGTGCTCAAGTATTCTCCAATCTTGACCTCCGTATGGGCTATCATTAGATTCGCATTCATGAAGAAGATATCCCCAAGACAGCATTCAGAACAAGCTATGGTTCATATGAATACACTGTCATGTCTTTCGGCCTCGTCCCTCCTCCAACATTCTCTCGCATGATGAACTTCATCTTCAACGCCTACACTAATGACTTCGTCTTGGTCTACCTCGATGACATTTTGGTCTTTTCCAAGAACAAGGAGGATCAAGCCAAGCACTTGCGTTTGGTGCTGGATAAACTCAGAGAACATCAGTTTTATGCAAAGTTTTAAAAGTGCGAGTTTTGGCTCGATGAGGTTCTCTACCTTGGACATATCATCTCTGCCAAGGGCATAGCGGTGAATCCTGAGAAGGTGTCTGCAATTATGAATTGGGAACCACCTCAGAATGTGAAGCAACTCCGCAGCTTCCTTGGGCTCGCAAGCTATTGTTGAAGGTTCGTTGAGAACTTCTCAAAGATCGCGAAGCCTCTTTCCAACCTTCTCCAGAAGCATGTGAAGTATGTCTGGTCTCCTGAATGTGACATCGGTTTCAACACCCTAAAAGAGAAGTTAGTCACTGCTCCAGTTCTGACTCCTCATGATGAATCCAAACTGCTTGAGGTCTTCTGTGATGCTTCCCTTCAAGGTCTTGGTGCAGTGTTGATGCAAGAGAAGAAAGTTGTGGCCTATACCTCTCGCCAGTTGAAGCACAACGAAAAGAACTACCCCACTCATGACCTCGAGTTGGCGACAGTTTTCCATGCTCTTTTAACTTGGAGACATCTCTTGTTGGGAAGAAAAGTGGACATCTTCACTGATCATAAGAGTCTCAAGTACATCTTCACTCAGCCAAACCTCAACCTCAGGCAAACTCGTTGGGTCGGGATGATTCAAGAGTATAATCCGAGTATCGAATATACTCCAGGCAAGGTCAATGTAATTGCTGACGCATTGAGCAGAAAGGCTTACTGCAACAGTCTGATTATCAAGCCTTACCAACCAGATCTTTGTGAAGCTTTCCGCAAACTCAATCTTCAAGTTGTTACTCAAGGGCTCCTTGCCAACCTCCAAGTCTCTCCTACTTTGGAAGATCAGATTCGTGGGGCTCAACTTCTTAATGCTATGGTGAAGAAGGTGAAGATTGGGATTGCCAAGAGTCAACCCAAGTACAAGTGCTATCGTCTTGATGACAAGGATACTTTATTCTTAGAGGACCGCATTGTTGTGCCTAAAGGTGACCTTCGTAAAGTCATTATGAACGAGGCTCACAATTCACTCCTCTCTATCCACCCTAGAAGTACAAAGATGTACCAGGACCTCAATCAATCGTATTGGTGGACGCGAATGAAGCGCGAGATTGCTCAGTTCGTGAATGAATGTGATGTCTGCAGAAGAGTGAAAGAAGAACAGCAACGACCAGCTGCTCTCCTGCAACCTCTTGCCATTCCAGAATGGAAGTTTGACCACATTGAGATGGACTTCGTGACTAGATTTCCAAAGTCCAAGCGTGGCAATGATGCTATCTTCATTGTCATCGACAAGCTCACTAAAGTGGCTCATTTTCTTCCTATCAAAGAATCTATCATAGCAGCTCAGTTGGCAGAGCTATATACCTCCAGGATTGTCTCCCTGCACGGCATTCCGCAGTTGATATCTTCAGATCGTGGCAACATCTTTACCTCCAAGTTCTAGGATTCTTTTCAGAAGGCCATGGGCACCAACATTCGCTTCAGCACAACTTTTCATCCTCAAACTAGTGGCCAAGTCGAGAGGGTCAATCAAATTCTTGAAGATATGCTCAGGGCATGTGTCATTTCTTTCGGTATGAAGTGGGAAGATTGTCTTCCATATGTCGAGTTCTCCTACAACAACAGCTTCCAAGCGAGTTTGGGCAAGGCCCCTTTCGAGATTCTCTATGGCAGGAAGTGCCGTACTCTTCTTAATTGGTCAGAAACTGGTGAACGCCAACTCCTTGGCAATGACTTGATCACAGAGGCTGAAGAAATGTGCAAAGTCATTCGCGAAAATCTCAAAGCCGCGCAATCGCGCCAGAAGAGTTACTATGATAGAAAGCATCGTGACTTGGCTTTTGAGATCGGAGACCATGTCTACCTCCGCGTCTCTCCAATGAAAGGTACTCGCCACTTCGGTATCAAAGGGAAGCTTGCTCCTAGATACGTGGGTCCTTTCAAGATCATCAGCAAAAGAGGCGATCTCGCCTACCAACTTGAGCCTCCCTCCAACTTTGCAAACGTGCACGACGTGTTTCATGTCTCTCAACTCCGCAAGTGTTTCAAGACTCCTGACCGCACTATCAACTTCGAAGAGATTGATCTCCAAGAAGACATGTCTTATCGTGAGCACCTAGATGCTATTCTTGAAGAAACTGAGCGCAAGACTCGCAACAAGTCAATCAAATTCCTGAAAGTCAAGTGGTCACATCATTCCGACCGTGAAGCCACCTGGGAACGCGAGGATCACCTCTGTTCTGAGTACCCGGAGTTTTTCCAGTCCTAGATCTCGGGACGAGATCCTTTCATAGTGGTGGAGTGTTGTAACACCCCGTATGTAACCTGCCATATTTGTATTCCAACTCTTGCCATTTTGGCACTAAGTTATGTTATTTCCTCGTTGTCGGGTTTTGGTCTCTGTGTGCTTTTGTCTTTTTCATGCATCTCATATCATATCATCATGTGCATTGCATTTGCATACGTGTTCGTCTCATGCATCCGAGCATTTTCCCCGTTGTCTGTTTTGCATTTCGACGCTCCTATGTCCTCCGGTGTCCCTTTCTACCTCTTTTTGTGTGCGGGTGTTAAACGTTTTTGGATTGGACCGAGACTTGTCATGCGGCCTTGGTTTACTACCGGTAGACCGCCTGTCAAGTTTCGTGCCATTTGGACTTCGTTTGATACTCCAACTATTAACCGAGGGACCGAGAAGGCCTCGTGTGTGTTGCAGCCCAACACCCCTCCAAAGTGGCCCAAAACCCACCTAAACCTCTCCCATCACCTAGGACGTTCGATCACGATCGCGTGGCCGCAAACCGTGCTCAATTTGGAGCCTCCTAGCTCCCTCTACCCCTATATAAAGACCCCTCCATTCCAAATCCGGACGAAACCCTAGACCCCTCCCTCTCCACGCGCCGCCGGACAAAATTCCGTCCGGCCGGACACGTCCGCTTCTTCCCGCCAGCGCCATGTGTCACCGGCCTATTGGCCGCCGCCCCGTGCTCACATCGCTGCGCCGCCAGGGCCCGCGGGGCCCATTGCCGGCCCTCCCCGGCCCGCAGCAGCACCCGCGCCCCGCACTGCCATCCTCCTGCCGTGCGCTGCTCGCCCCTCGTCGCCTCCCGCGCCGGTGCAGCTGCGCCGCCGCCCAAGGTCGTCGCCGGAGACCGCAACCGCCAAGCGCGCTGCCCCTCATGCCGCTTCGTCCCTCGACCCCGCGGCCGCCGCCCCTCTAATTTTTATTCCCCGCCTGTAATTTTTATGCCATGTATTCATGTTGCTATCGAGTGATCCTTGCCTCTTTTGAGCATGATCAGTAAGGATGTTTTGTACATATTGTGGTGCTCTATCCATCCATGTCTTTGTTTGCATTTATGGAGCACCCTAGCTTGAGCCAATCGAGCTCTACTTTTGCTATAAAATGTTCCTGGCAGATTGTTAATATGTTTAGCAATTTTGTCGAGCTTGTTGTTATTGATCCGTGCATACTATGTTGTTGTTCTTGCCATGTCTAGCTTCTATACCATGTCTACTTGCTGGGTGTATGCTTAGTTTCTCATGCAATTCCTGCCTTGTGGTGAGTGCATCGAGCTCGTAAACATGCCTACTTGATATCTATTTTGCCATGTTCCAGTTTTTCACTAAGTCTGAATCTGTTAACGTTAATTGCTATGTTCACATGGTTGCCATTGTATCTTCTGATCCCTTTTTGCTTAAGGTCAGTAAGGGACTTTTGTTGTATGCTTTGAGTAGCTTCATGCCATGCCTTGCTTTGCCATGATATGTTCCTGTAGAATGTAATTTTTCGTGCTCTAAACTTTGCTTCCTGATGTTAAATTCCTGACTTGTTAATTTCACTAAGTGTGTAACCTATAATCTTTTGCACTTTTGCCATGCTTGTTTGAGCTTACTATTGAGTGAATTAGCCGTAGCTCAGTGTTCATCTTTTGTCAAGCATCTTGAGTGGATCCCTGCCATGTATTTTTTTGCTATGTTAGAGTGCTGTAGCATGTTGTTCTTGATGCATTTAGATGGTCTCGTGCTGTTAATCGCAAACCGGTGCCATATTTGTTTTGCTTGTCATTTCCAAACCGTGCATCCGATTCCGGTGATCTTTATATCAATTTCGACCGAAATCAACTCCCCTTTCTAGTGGGACTCTTGGTTTTCCAAGTTGAGGCCATGTTCAATCTTTCCTTTCCGAATCATGCATATGCACCGCATACCGCATCCCGCATATCATGACATGTTTTGCATCATGTTGTTTGTGCATTGCACGTGGTTGATTGTGTCTCCCTTTGCTTGTTGTTCTTACTTGGGTAGAGCCGGGAGACGAGTATGTGATCGAGGAGCCCGTTTAGTACGCTTACGAGGATCAAGTCAACTCGGAGAACTTTGCAAGCAAGATGACCATACCCTCGAAATCACTTCTATCTTTGCTTGCTAGATGCTCGCTCTTTTGCTATGACTATGCTACGATACCTACCACTTGCTCATCATGCCTCCCATATTGCCATGTCAAACCTCTAACCCACCTTTTCCTAGCAAATCGTTGTTTGGCTATGTTACCGCTTTTCTCAGCCCCTCTTATAGCGTTGCTAGCTGCAGGTGAAGATTGGACTTTGTTCCTTGTTGGAACCTGTTTATTGTTGGGATATCATTATTATATCTTGTCTACTTTAATGCACCTATATACTTGGTGAAGGATGGAAGGCTCATCCTTATGCCTGGTGTTTTGTTCCACTCTTGCCGCCTTAGTTTCTGTCATACCAGTGTTATGTTCCTTGATTTTGCGTTCCTTACACGGTTGGGTTATAATGGGAACCCCTTGACAGTTCGCCTTGAATAAAACTCTTCCAGCAATCCCCAACATTGGTTTTACCATTCGCCACCTAGCCTTTTTCCATTGGGTTTCATGGACTCAAGGGTCATGTTTATTTTAAGCCCCCCGCCCCACCCCGGGCCAGTGCTTCTCTAAGTGTTGGTCCAACTGAGCGATGTCCGGGACTACCAGGGGCAACTCTAGGCTGGCCTACCCGACGTCTTGCTCATTTGGTGTGCCCTGAGAACGTGATATGTGCAGCTCCTATCGGGATTTGTCGGCACATCTAGGTGGCTTTGCTGGTTTAGTTTAACCACTGTCGAGATGTCTTGTAACCGGGATTCCAAGTCTCATCGGATTGTCTTGGGAGAAGGAATATCCTTCGTTGACCGTGAGAGCTTGTGACGGGCTAAGTTGGGACACCCTTGCAGGGATTTGATCTTTCGAAAGCCGTGCCTGCGGTTATGGGTAGATGGGAATTTGTTAATGTCTGGTTGTAGATAAACTAAAACTTAACTTAATTAAAATGAATCAACTGAGTGTGTGGCCGTGATGGTCTCTTTTCGGCGGAGTCCGGGAAGAGAACACGGTCTCGTGTTATTTCTTGAACGTAGGTTGTTCTAGGATCACTTCTTGATCATAGTTCATCGACCGTGCCTTTGCCTTCTCTTCTCGCTCTCATTTGCGTATGTTAGCCACCATATATGCTAGTCGCTTGCTGCAGCTCCACCTCATACCTTTTACCTACCTATAAGCTTAAATAGTCTTGATCGCGAGGGTGTGAGATTGCTGAGTCCCCATGACTCACAGATTACTTCGAAAACCAGATGCAGGGACTGATGATACCGCTCCAGGTGATTCGACTGAGCTCCAGTGGGAGTTCGATGAGGACTCAGGACGATACTATGTTTCCTTTCCAGACGATCAGTAGTGGTGCCAAGTTGGGCGATCGGGGACTTTGTCGCATTTGGGGTTGTTCTTTATTTTGGTTTCGTAGTCGGACCTTGAGTGTAACTGGATGAATGTAATGACATTTATGCTATTTGTGTGATGTGGCGAGTGTAATCCAACTATGTATCTCTTTCCCTTATGTATTACATGGGTTGTTGTGAAGATTACCTCACTAAGTGGTGCTTGGACACATGGGAGATATAGCCGCATCGAGGGCGTTACATCCAAACACTGTCACTACGCTGTTATAGTTATATTTACCTTCCTCATAAAATGTTCAATTTGTTATTTATTGTACATGAGTAAGAACTTGTAGCGTCATTGTAGTTAATTATAGCTTCTGATGTTCCAGAATTTGGTTGTTGTCTCAGTACCAATTTTTTCATTTGCACATTGATCTTTTTGAGAAGATATGTCATAATTAACACTGTCTTCAGTTTTTCAAAAGAAGCATTCGTGATTTTCTATGTTGCTATAAACCCATTTCCCCTACAATTGTTACTGATCTAGTTTAAATATTATAGGATGAACGGAAGTGTTTTTACTTGGAGTGGGTTGATCAAGAGTGGCCATAGTATTTGAAGATGTGCCTAGTGAAGCTCTGGAGCATATATGAGGAAGAGAACAGATGTAGGCTTAGAGAAACTGTTGTCAACGCTAAAGAATATTTGAAGATGCGGGATAAAAAGTTGAAGGTGGAGAATGAGCTCAGATTTTTTAAATCAGACTTTTCTAAGACGGTGTTGGCGAAGGGGGAGGCACATTCCAAGTTGGCCCGTGCAGAACAGGTTCTTACTGAACTGAAAGCAGAGGTGGATAAGACGTGCCTAGATGATCTCGATTAGGGAAATGAATATATTTTTCTTATGAAGTTGAACTAGCTATATGTTGTATCATGTTGTTTTCATGTAGCTACCGTACTGTGGTGTTATAATATATTTATGTGCCTGATATGAAATTGGCAAACAGCTGTTCGAGATGAAATGTGAATTTACATAATACTAGAATTATTAATTGTAAACTAATAAACCTGCTAAATGTGTCATGGACCTTTGCAAACTGTTCTAGCAGTAAAAGCACTTGTAATGGATAGCCCAATGCCACATAGTTTTCTTCATCAAATTGTGTGTGATATAGTTGATAAAAGCAAACAGTTAACCAAGGCAGACCGTGTGTGATAGTTACACCTTTCACACATTAGCCTACAAATATAACTGTGTGGGATGTACGTACGAACGAAAACGTTTTCCCTGGATTGATTCTGTGGGATGTACGTACAAACAGAAAGGTTTTCCCTGGATTGACTGTGTGGGATGTACATAATAACTGAAACGTATTCCTTGGATTGACTGTGTGTGATATAGATAAGAATGGAAATGTTTTTTTGGGATTCACCGTGTGGGATTTACATACCTACGGAAATGATTTTCTCGGATTACCGTGTGGGATGTACAGCCCCGAACCCATCTGCTCCGAACTCCGGCCGCCGCCTTCCTCGCCACCGCCGACGCCACAGCTCACCCCGGCTCCTTTTGTTTGCTCCTTTGGATGCGCGCGAACCCGAGGAACCCGTAGGAGCTAACGGCGAGGCAAATGGTTGCCCGTAGCTCAATCCCGATGATCATCCGTCGTCGTATGTGCTCGCCGGCGTTCAACTCCGGTGAGATGATGTGGCGTCATTAGCTTGAGCTAATTACTGCGTTAATATCGCCCTATGCCACTAACAGACGGTCCCCACACCCTAATTAACCACGGGGTAAACCCCTGTTTAGATTTAACCTAACCACGGTGGCCCACGTGTCAGCTTTGACCATGCTGACGTGGCCGTTAACTGGGCCCACAAGTCAGCGACCCTAGCCAGTACCGTGACACTGACCAGTGGGACCCACAGGTCAAGTTTGACCCGAACCAGCCCCTGTTGACCTGCTGACGTTAGCATGACCTGATGCTAATGCAGTAATACATTTTCTGGATTTATTAATAATCAGGAAATTCCAGAAAATGTTCAAAACTTCTAAAAATCATAGAAAATAATCTATAACTCAGATTGAAATAAATTATATATGAAAAATGATCAGAAAAATCCAATCTATCCACTTGTACTAGTTTCATGCATGTTCAAACAAGTTAACTTGCTGTTTAGTGCAAAACATGGTAAAGCACTATTTAAGATCACAAATAAGTTTGAACTTTGAATCTTTGGTGCAAAATAGCTCAAACCCATCTGTTTGTAGTTGCATTAGCCCAACACACTCATTTTACCATGTCATGATCATACATCATAATGTGCATTGCATTGATTGTGTTTCTTTCTCTGTTGCCGGTGGTTTTCCCCTCTCAATAGACGTGTTCCGACGATGAGTTCGATGACACTGATGAAGAGCTATATTATCTTTAGAAGTGCCAGGCAAGAAAAACCCCCTTGTTCATTCTGATACAATCCCACTCTCTCGCTCCTGCTCTCTTTTACTACATTAGGACAACAACTATTCATCTGTTACTTGCTGCGGTAGTTGAACCCCTTATCCTCCACATGACCTGTCATTGCCACAGTAAATAGATGAAACCCACTAGCATGAGTAGGAGTTGTTTGAGCCCTGATGTGCCTACTCATTCATGCTTGTTTGTCATGCCTGCTATTGCTTAGAGTTGAGTCAAGTCTGATTCATCGGGGATGAATTGGAATTGTGATGAACATGTCCTACTATGTGTGAGCTAAGTGTGTGAACACGATTTGGTAAAGGTAGCGGTGAGAGGCCATGTAGGAGTCCATGGTGGGTTGTCTCATTGAAACCGTCCTCAGGAACTGAGTTCTGTGTTTGTGATCCATGAACAGCTTCTACCACTCATTGGGATCCTTAATTGACCCTCTCGACTTATTAACTGCCCTAGTCCTCTGTCCAGGAGTTGCAACTAGTTTCTGGTGTTTATAGGATATGTGTTGGCGGCCGTGCGTAGCGCTGACCCTAGGGGTGGGCTATGATGCGGTAGATACACCGTGGCACGGTGTACAGGGCGCCCGTTTGGTGTCTCGGGAACCCTGCACACATCGTTTGGTGCTGTGAGCGAAACTCCGGCTGGATCTCCTCGCCAGGCTTCCGCTTGAAGGTTGCCGAGATACATGACATGTATATGGTGATAAGTGGTCAGAGCGTGTGTGAAGAAGTGCACCCCTGTAGGGTTATCATTATCTATTCAAATAGCCAGATTCCTCGGATATGGAAACTTGGACCCGTTGCATAGTTCATAGACAAGTGAAAGTGGATACTCTAAAATGCGCAAGATAAGCGTGAGTGCTATGGATGGTGTTCTCGTAGGGAGACGGGAGCGGATCCATAGTGGTGTATTGATATGGTGAATATGTGGACTCGTGTGCGCCACCTCAAAAGAGTTGCTTGTAGTCGTAGTTCAGGTTAGCCACTGAGTCAAAGCTGGCTTGCTGCAGTTGAACTCCACCACCCCTTTATTGATACCGATGCATATGTAGATAGTTCTAATGTAATTCTTGCTGGGTACATTTGTACTCACGTTTGCCTATGTTATGTTTTGTAGATAGATGTCAGTCTCGCTAGTAGTTCCGTGTGGACTTCGACGTTTAGCTTGATACCTCAGCTACGATCTTGTGCCCTCGGTGGGATCTGGTAGATAGTTAGGCTTCTCAGCCTTCTTCATTTGTAGTTGTCTGTACTCAGACAAGTTAAGCTTCCGCATGTGCTCGTTGCTTGTATGCTCTATATGTTGGGGTCATGAGACCCATGTTTGTAATACTTGGCTCCTCGGAGCCTAATGAATAAATACTTGAGTCGTAGAGTTATGTTGTGATGCCATGTTGTATTTACACATATCGAGCATATTGTGTGTATGATTGAAATGCTTGGTATGTGTGGGATCCGACAATCTAGTTGTTTATCCTTGGCAGCCTCTCCTATGGGGAAATGTAGTCTAGTGCTTCCATGAGCCATAGTAGTCCGCTATAGCCCGGTTCACCGGACTCCTGTTAGCCCAGCACTACTGCTCAGGACACCTGACTGGTTGGCATGTGTTTCACTTCGTTCCTGTGTTTGTCCCTTTGGGGAAATGTCACGCGGTGACATCCGGAGTCCTGCCTAGCCTGCTACAGCCCGGGTTCCCGGAGTCCTGTTAGCTAAGTGCTACAGCCTGGATTCACACGCTGCTGACCGACATGCTTGATATGATTCATGTATGCATGTCCCCATAGGTTTGCCGCTTTGGGTTCACGACTAGCCATGTCGGCCCGGGTTCTCTATCAATTGGATGCTACCAACACTATCATATACGTGAGCCAAAAGGCACAAACGGTCCCAGGCCATGGTTAGGCAACACCCGTGGGAATACCGTGTGTGAGGCCGCAAACTGATATGAGGTGTTACCGGCTAGATTGATGTGACATGGAATCGGGGTCCTGACAAAAGGACTCCCGTGGGCCCTGCTACCCACGTGGGCACGCCAGGGGCATCTGGTGTGCACTTAGCTTGTTTCTTGTGGGCCCGACGGGCCTCCCCTCTAGCACTTCCTTGGCTCCCAACTAGAAAAATCTCCAAAAAATTTCGTTGTGTTTGGACTCCATTTGATATGGATATTCTGCGAAGTAAAAAACAAGCAAAAATAGCAATTGGCACCGGGCACTATTTCAATTGGTTAGTCCCAAAAAACGATATAAAGTTGTTATAAAATGAATATTAAACATCCAAGAATGATAAATATAACAACATGGAATAATAAAAAATTATAGATACATTGGAGACGTATCAACATCCACAAACTTAATTCCTACTCGTCCTCGAGTAGGTAATTGATGAAAACAAAATTTTTGATGTGGAATGATGCCTAACATGTTCATCATATATTCTTTTCTTTTGTAGCATGGACATTTGGACTTTTAGATGGTTCAAAGAAATAGTCTATATTTGACATGAAGAATTCTCTACTCAAGCATATCAACAAGCAACAATGTCTTTCAAAATATCAACACTAAAGAAAGTTATCCCTGGCCCATAATGCTCAATCATTGATCCATTCATGAAACGCACTGAATATTTTCTACATCCAATGCACAAGTATGATCATAGTGCCCCCTAGTTGGTGATTTTATAAGAGAAGATAGAGACTCAAAGTAAAAATAAAAATTGCATAAAGTGAATAGATAGGCTCTCCGTAGAGGGAAGCTAAGATTTGTAGAGGTGCCAGAGCTCAAAGCTTAAATTGACAGATAAAAATATTTTGGGAGGCGTAAATTTCCCTTCAATGAAAATGACTGAGAATTCCCAATACTTTCCACGCTAGATATATCACAAGCGGTTCCCAAACATAAAATAAAGTGTATTCCTTTTTCCACCATTCTTTCACAATCCATGGCTAGTCGTATCCACCGGTGCCTTCCATACCAACAATTTCCAAGGAATTTTTTGTTTGATAACATAAAGTAATTTTTATTCACTTCGAGACTGGGAATCCCTATTACCGCCACACTCTCGTGCAATGACAAGTGAATAAACACTCATCTTGAGAATAACACATCTAGCATGAAAAGAAATATTGGCCGCCCATGCTGCTTCATCAGCGGTACGGGCACACAAAAAGGAAATTTATTTTGAAAATTAGAGATGGAACATACAAATTTACTTGGAACAGCAAGGAAATACCTCATATAGGTAGGTATGATTGACTCATTTGGCACAACTTGGTTATAGGATTTTGGATGCACAAGTAGAATTCCGACTTAGTACAAGGAAAGGCTAGCAAATAGATTGAGAAGCAACCAACCAAGAAACAAAAATTCTCATAAACGAGCACTAAGCATAACAAACACCGAATAATGCACCACAAGTAGGATGCACTTCATTGCACAACTATTGACTTATGTGCTTGCATAGGGAATGACAAACCTTAACACCAATATTCTTACTAAAGCATAATTACTCACCAGCATGACTCACATATTACTATCATCATATCTCAAAACTATTACAAAGAATCAAGTTTATAATATCCAGTGATCTTCATGAGAGTTTTTATTATATCCCTCTTGAATATCTATCACTTTGGGACTAGTTTAATATATTACCATTGCTTATAACAAGCTCTCAAATAAATTGAAGTGAAGAACATAAGCCTAAAAAATTTCCTCTCTCAAAATAATAAAAGTGAAGCATGAGAGAATTTCTTCAAACATTTACTAACTCTCAAATTAATCTAAATTATGCATGAGAGTATTTCTTCCAAAATTACTGCACCACCATGATAAAAAAGATATAAGTGAAGCACTAGAGCAATTGCATAGCTCAAAAAATTTAAGTGAAGAACATAGAGCAATTCTAACAAATCATATCATCATTATGGCTCCCTCAAATAGGTGTGTCCAGCAAGGATGATTGTGACAAACTAAAAAGCAAAACAAGCAAAGACTCATATAATACAAGACGCTCCAAGCAAAACTCATCATATGTGACGAATAAAAATATAGCTCCAAGTGAAATTACCGATGGTTGTTAAAAGAAAGAGGGGATGCCTTCCGGGGTATCCCCAAGCCTAGTTTCTTGGTTCTCCTTGAATATTACCTTGGGGTTTCATGGGCATCCCCAAGCTCAAGATCTTTTCACTCCTTATGTTGGGGAACGTAGTAATTTAAAAAAAATTCCTACGCACATGCAAGATCATGGTGATGCATAGCAACGAGAGGGGAGAGTGTTGTCTAAATACCCTAGTAGACCGATAGCGGAAGCGTTATGACAACGCGGTTGATGTAGTCGTACGTCTTCATGGCCCGACCGATAAACCACTGAAACTACGGCACCTCCGAGTTTTAGCACACGTTCAGCTCGATGACGATCCTCGAACTCCGATCCAGCAAAGTGTTGGGGAAGAGTTCTGTCAGCACGACGGCGTGATGACAATCTTGATGTTCTACCGTCGCAGGGCTTCGCCTAAGCATCGCTACAATATTATCGAGGAGTATGGTGGAAGGGGGCACCGCACACGGCTAAGAAAACGATCACGAGGATCAACTTGTGTATCTAGAGGTGCCCCCTTGCCCCCGTATATAAAGGAGCAAGGGGGTGTGGCCAGCCCTAGGAGGAGGCGCGCTGGAGGAGTCCTACTCCTACCGGGAGTAGGACTCCCCCCTTTCCCTAGTTGGATTAGGACTTGGGGGGAAGGAGGAGAGGGAAGAAAGGAAAGGGGGGCGCCGCCCTCCCTCCTTGTCCAATTCGGACTAGGGGGGAGGGGCACACGGCAGCCCCTAGGCCTCCTCTCCTCTCCCTCCACTAGGCCCATTAAGGCCCATTAGGTTACCGGGGGGTTCCGGTAACCTCCCAGTACTCCGGTAAAATGCCGATTTCACCCGGAACACTTCCGATGTCCAAACATAGGCTTCCAATATATCAATCTTTATGTCTCGACCATTCCGAGACTCCTCGTCATGTCCGTGATCACATCCGGGACACCGAAAAAACTTCGGTACATCAAAATATATAAACTCATAATGAAACAGTCATCGTAACATTAAGCGTGCGGACCCTATGGGTTCGAGAACAATGTAGACATGACCGAGACATGTCTCCGGCCAATAACCAATAGCGGAACCTGGATTCTCATATTGGCTCCCACATATTCTACGAAGATCTTTTATCGGTCAGACCGCATAACAACATACTTTGTTCCCTTTGTCATCGGTATGTTACTTGCCCGAGATTCGATCGTCGGTATCTCAATACCTAGTTCAATCTCGTTACTGGCAAGTCTCTTTACTCGTTTCGTAATACATCATCTCGCAACTAACTCATTAGTTGCAATGCTTGCAAGGCTTATGTGATGTGCATTACCGAGAGGGCCCAGAGATACCTCTCCGACAATCGGAGTGACAAATCTAATCTCGAAATACGCCAACCAAACATGTACCTTTGGAGACACCTGTAGAGCTCCTTTATAATCACCCAGTTACGTTGTGACGTTTGGTAGCACACAAAGTGTTCCTCCGGCAAACGGGAGTTGCATAATCTCATAGTCATAGAACATGTATAAGTCATGAAGAAAGCAATAGCAACATACTAAACGATCGGGTGCTAAGCTAATGGAATGGGTCATGTCAATCACATCATTCTCCTAATGATACGATCCCGTTAATCAAATGACAACACATGTCTATGGTTAGGAAACATAACCATCTTTGATTAACGAGCTAGTCAAGTAAAGGCACACTAGTGACGTTTAGTTTGTCTATGTATTCACACAAGTATTATGTTTCCGTATAATACAATTCTAGCATGAATAATAAACATTTATCATGATATAAGGAAATAAAATAATAACTTTATTATTGCCTCTAGGGAATATTTCCTTCACCTTATTCCTTCATCCATCGTGATCTCACCCAAAACATGAAAACTTCAACCACACAAAACTCAACAAAAACTTTCGTGAGATCCGTTAGTATAATAAAGAAAGTCACCACTTTAAGTAGTGTTGCAAACCCATTGATATTTTATTATTGCATTATACCTACTATATTCTAACATTACCATGGCTTATACCCCCCGATATAATCCAGAGATTCAGCAAAATAAACACACATTGCAACAAAAACAAAGTCTGTTAAAAACAGAATAGTATGTAGTAATATGGACTTTGTCCATAATTTTGTAACTCCAAAAATTCTGAAACATTAGAACAACGTAGGAAATTTGTATATAAATCTTGTTTAAAAAAATCAGAATTTTGATTTTTAACAGTTCATCTACTGGACGCAAAAGTTTCTATTTTTCAACAGGATCAAATCAACTATCAACCGACATGATCTTAAAGGCTTTACTTGGCACAAACACTAATTAAAACATAAAAAGACAATCATAACAGTAGCATAATTATGTGAACACACAAAAACAGAAAGAAAAAGAGAAACACTTATTTTATTCATTGGGTTGCGTCTCAACAAGCGCTATCGCCTTATGCCCTAGCTAGACATTGATAATTTTAATTGTGCTCACATGAAAGTGAAAAATTGAAACACGAAGAGAGCATTTGCAAATCATTTTTAAGTTTAACATACTTCCTATGCGTAGGCATTTTATAGGTGAACAAATTGGCAAGTCAAAAAATATCTAGCAAATGCGTAGAAGAAGAAGGAAACAATAGTAATCTCAAAATAAAAAGAGGTAATTTAGTAACATTACAATTTCTACAACCATATTTCCCTCTCATAATAATTACATGTGGGATCATATTCAAATTCAACAATATAGCTATCACATAACATATTCTCTACATGATCCACATGCATGCAAAGTTTATTGATGAGTACATACGATTTCATCAAATAGTGGGAAATATCATCAAATAAAGTCATGACCTCTCCAAACCCACTTTTAACAAAAACTAGCAAAGTGGCCTGCTCGATGCGCGGCCTAGAAATTTATAAAGTTGGTTGATGAGTACATACGATTTCATTTGTCTAAATAAAAACCTAAATTACATGTGATGTAATTTTGAAATATATAAGACTTCCGTGAACATAGTTTCATATTTTGTATTTTCGGGTTTTTACAGATATTCAAATATATTCGACATCACTTCATCATTTACATGTTAATTATGCATGATGTACTAACTATTTTTTATGATTAGTTCCATTGTTCAAAATTTTACTTTTGGCATTTTATCATGTTCTTAGTTATATATTTTTTGCAATAAACACAGTGCTAATACTTCTCATTGTTTTCATGTAGGCATGGGTAGATATGCTTACGTTGTGCAAGGTTGGAAGGTATTTTTTTCAATATATAGCGATTTTTGTACTGAAGGTGTTTTTGTTTTAATTTTGTACAAGAAGTAGTGTATTTATATATTGCACATATCCATTAAAGCTCTGTTGGTAGTTATTTGTTTTAATGGTCATTTGATTTATTTAACTTAAGACACGTGTGCTCAATCTAAATTAGGTTGTTCATAGTGTAGTAGTTTTTATCGTTTTAGGGTAGCATCGCTCGTTGGTTGTGCCATGTACAATTCATAATTTATCTTAACGACCGTAATTCTATTTCATGGAATAAAACTCATTTTCTTAGAAACATGTGCTCAGCGCTACCAATAGTGACTTATATTACCGTAATCCTATTTCATGGAATAAAACTCATTTTTTCTAAAAAAAGACAAATGTGCTCAGCAATACCAATGGTGACTTATATTTTTAGGTTAGCATAGTTTGCTGTCATATTGTCCACTTTCTAGAAAAGAAACATCATCCATAATATGTTCATTATTCACAAAAAGAGAGGCATAGTGCATAGTATTACACACATATGTACAAAACTTTCCTGGTTTCATTGGTGCCACCATGCTAATTGTACCTTCCCTTTTATATATTCTTCTCTTCCAAGTAGTTTTCTTGTGTTGTTTTTGGAAAGGTTATTTTTTTCTGCTGGTGGAATATTATGGGATTTAGCCAAACGGGCTAACACAGATGGACTTAGCGACCACACATCTTTCCTACATAGCCTAAAACAAAATCCTCCTTTCCCTTCACACACACAAATACACACACACACACAAACACACACACACACAAATGTTGCTCTTGCTTTTGCCCTTGCCTGATCCCCTTTCTCACTCCAACATTTCTGTCGCCGGTAGCTCCCATCAGCTTGATTCCATGATTCCCTGCCTTGAACTTGCTCGTCCTCACCTGTAGCCACCCCCACTGCTTGATTCGCTAGTGCCGCCACACGGTGACCTTCGACAGCGGCTGGTTTGTCTCCTCGTATTCCTCCTCGGCCTCCTCCTAGGCTGGTAAATGGTGATGGAGTGGTAACGGTGCCCAAGGTGTAGCTGCGCAAGGGAGGAGGTGAGATCATCTATATGCACGGTGTTGTTGCTGTCAATATCCGTGCAGGTAATGTTGGCGTGGATTTCGTCTCCCGCAGCTGATTTGATCCATCTTTAATATGAGGATGGTGTAGATGTTTTCTGTCCCTATAGCATCCTCCAAATCAGCAACATTCTTCGAAGTTTGAAGGTCCCTTTTTTCCTTTTCCTGACTGTCATATTTTTTCATAACTGCTTCCTTTGTTTTTGTGATTGAACCAATAGTATAATATAATTAAGGAAATGCCTGTTAGTGAAAAATGTTTAAATCCTGCAAAACATGTGATTAGTTTTTAAGGGCACAGATAATAATTAGTGAGTGAAATTAAAAAGAATATATGTATATGTCTGTGCACATATGATAACTCAATGGGCGGTGCTTTTGCCATTGGCATGCATGTAGGTGATGCGCTTGCTTCGATCTTTGTCAGGAAACGACACCTATGGGATCCCAGGGAATCCCTTCTTCGGTTGGCGGTGTGTGGGGCTGCGCAAAGAGCAGGTCTACCGATCAATGCGAGGGGATTTTTACCCAGGTTCGGGCCTCAAATGATGCGTAAAACCCTAATCCTCTTTGTCTGTGTTTTTCTTGTGCTCTTTAGTTCTTGGACAAGCTACTATGCGTGCCCAGTCCAAAAAGTCCGAATACTTCCATAGTATGCCTCGGGCCTCCATTTATATATCAAAGGGGTTGCCATAGTGGCACACAGGAGGTGGAAATTACCTATAGTGTACAAGTTTATCGCCTGACACCATAGGACAAACGGATTTAATGCGCCGCCTACATGCCCTCTCGCTTTATTGGGGGCGGCAACAGAGCTCGTCCCGTCCGTCGCCGCCTTGCCTTGCTTCTACGCGCATCCAGACTGACGAGGAATGCAATGCCATGCTGGCTAGCTGCTGTGCTGGTGCGGTGACAAGATCTTCATGAAGATCTGCATGCCACCACGCAGGTGCTTGACTAGCTGGCCTAGAAGCTACATGCTACCACGCAGGCGCTTGCCTAGTTGGCGGGCTGGTTGCCGCATCGGAACGGCCGCGGGGCAGTGAAACATTGGTGGGTGCTGGCCTAGCCGTGGCCCTGCAGATGCCCCCGACAAGGGTCTTGCCAGGGTCTCGCGGGTGTCCCCGGCAAGGATCCTGCCATGGGTCTTCGGCCGTCCCCGACAAGGATCTTGCTGGGGGTCTTCGTCTTTTGGTTCTTATCTAGGCTCGCAGGCCTTCGGTCTTCACAAAGATCTGCATGCCACCACGCGGGGCGCCCCTGAGTCTTGGTCTTGACTGTTGGAATTTTGCTAGTAGGCCTTTGTCCCAAAGCCCAACTAAAATTCTGAAATTCTCTTGGCCCATTCATGCACACATGTGAGTGGAGTGAGTGAGGCTAAAGTTTAGTCCCACCCTAGAAGTTGAGACAGAGTTGCACCTCTTTATAAGGTGAGCTCTTCTACCACTTGTATGAGCATGAGAAGAGGAGACCTACACGCGCGCTCCTCCTCCTCGCTTGCCTCGCCACGCCACGCCACGCCTCGTCACGACGTGCCGCGGGTTGCAGGATTGAGCCGAGCCGAGGACAGAGCTATGCATGTTGTCTATATTTTTGCTGCATGGGAAAATTAATGAGTCATTAATTAATAATTAACGGAAGCGTTAATTACTGAACCGTTTCTGATTCTTTTGGATCGTGACGACTCGGATGTGGGGTTTACTCCCACGACCTACCCGGCCCGCACTATATAGTCAGGCAGACGTCTACCCTAGCCATCGCCGCTTCGTATGGTTTCTCACCACCGTTCCAGATCATTGCACCGCCAAGCAAGTCTTCTCCATCCCTCCTTCCGGCATGCACCGCGAGAAGGGACAGCAGGCCTCCGGAACCCTGCCTCTCGTGATACTGTATGGGATAGGGGCAATCAGGTTTTTGGGGAGTGCACTCTCGCGACTGCTGACAGTGACGACTTCGCGAACGACGACTTCTTCCCCGACCTCGGCAACCTCGTCCTCAACGACATGGGCGACAACGTCAACGCCGGCGGTGCTGCATCTGCTGCACCGTATGTGATTCTATCCTTCCTGTTCGAGATCGTGGTAGAATTCATGCTTTTAGTATGTGCCCTAGATGTGATATGTTCATCTGCTATGCTAGTTCGCATGATTAGTTTAATCTCTGCTGCTGTGGTCATGATTTATCTTCTGTTTATTCGGATTAAATCTCGTAGTAATTTGCTCATATTTCGAACAATCCAAAAACCTGATTATAGGCAATTTACTCTGAGTGGTTTTGCCACGCATCTGAAGCCGCCTGCCTTTAAGGGGGCGCAATATAAGAGGTGGCGCACGAGAGCAGTCTACTGGTTTCAGACCATGGGCTGCTATGATGCCACCAAGGGCAAGCCTGAGGGTGATCTTAATCCAGCATAGTTGGAAGCTTTTGAGAAGATCGATACCCTCTTTAAAGGCGATCTTCTGAGTGTTCTTGATAACTCCATTGTGGATTCGTATATGTCATTTGACAACGGCAAGGACATGTGGGCTGCGCTCGAGGCCAAGTTTGGTGCCTCGGACGCCGGCAGCGAGTTGTACGTCATGGAGCAATTCTACGACTATAAGATGACTGATGAGCGCCCTGTTGTACAGCAGGCTCATGAGATACAGTCGCTCACAAAAGGACTTGAGTACTTCAAGTGTGTGTTACCGGACAAATTTGTTGCTAGAGGCATCATTGCCAAGCTTCCACCTTCGTGGAACAATTTTGCTACTTCCCTGAAACACAAGAGACATGAGTTTTCCATTGCGGATCTCATTGGTACTCTCGATGTTGAAGAGAAGGCGAGAGCAAAGGACACACGTGCTCGAGTTGCTGAGGGAGGTTCTAGTGCCCACATGGTACAGAAGAAGAACTGCCAGCCCAACAAGTTCAAAAACAATAAGAACAAAACTCAGGGAAAAGGCAAGTTTGATACAAAGAACAAGCCATCACATTCTACCAACTTCAAGAAGAATTCTCATAAGAAGGGGAAGGGACTTTGCCATGTCTGCGGTGATCCTAATCACTGGGCTCCGAAGTGTCCTAACCGCTTTGAGGAGCGCGAACATGAGAAGAGCAGCACGTCTGCTAATGTTGTCATCGGTGATACTGATATGAAGGAATCAGGGTACGGTATTTTTCCTACCATCCTTTCAGTATTTCAATCCCCTGATTGGTTAATTGACATCGGTGCCAATGTACATGTTTGTGCTGATGCCTCCATGTTTTCTTCTTACTAGGCAATAGGGACTTCACCCATGCTGATGGGGAACGGGTCACATGCCATCGTTCAAGGTGTTGGTACGGTCGATCTGAAGTTTACTTCGGGGAAGACTGTGCGTCTGAAGAACGTTCATCATGTGCCGTCCATCAATAAAAATCTCGTTAGCGGTTACCGTTTATGTCGAGATGGTTTTAAGTTGGTTTTCGAATCCAATAAAGTTGTAATTTCTAAGTGTGGACAATTTGTTGGAAAAGGCTATGAGTGCGGAGGCTTATTCCGCCTATCTTTGTCAGATATTTGCACTAAAGTTATTAATAATGTTTGCCACAATAATGAGTCTGATATTTGGCATTCACGACTCTTTCATATGAACTTTGGTTGCATGAAGCGGTTAGCCAATATGAATTTAATTCCAAATCTCTCTACTTTCAAAGGCTCCAAGTGCCAAGTATGTGTGCAAGCTAAGCAACCTCGCAAGTCCCATAAGACTGCAGAGGCAAGAGACTTGGCGCCACTAGAGCTTATACATTCTGATCTTTGTGAGATGAATGGCATGTTGACAAAAGGTGGAAAGAGATACTTCATGACGTTGATTGATGACTCCACTAGATATTGTTATGTGTATCTTCTAAAATCAAAAGATGAGGCTTTGACTTTCTTTAAAAACTATAAAGCTGAGGCAGAGAACCAACTTGATCGAAAAATTAAACGGCTTAGGTCCGATCGTGGTGGAGAGTATTTTTCCAATGAATTTGATCTGTTTTGTGCGGAACATAGTATAATCCATGAGAGGACGCCTCCCTACTCACCCCAGTCAAATGGGGTAGCCGAAAGAAAGAACCGAACTCTAACTGATATGGTTAACACCATGTTAGACACTTCGGGTCTATCCAAGGAATGGTGGGGGGAGGCGCTAATGACTGCGTGTCATGTCCTAAACCGAGTTCCCACAAAGCATAAGACCATGACTCCATTTGAGGAATGGGAAAGGAAAAGGTTGAAACTCTCTTACCTACGTACTTGGGGTTGTTTGGCGAAAGTCAATATACTAATTCCAAAGAAGCGCAAGCTTGGACCAAAAACCATGGATTGTGTTCTTCTAGGCTATGCTTTTCATAGCATCGACTATAGATTTTTGATAATAAAATCTGAGGTATCCGACATGCATGTTGGTACGATTATGGAATCAAATGATGCAACTTTCTTTGAGGACATATTTCCTATGAAGGATATGTCGAGTTCATCAAATCAGGAGATACCTACTCCATCTAGTGAGGAATTCACTGTAATTCCTGAACCCACCATTGCGATGGAACACGTTGAGAATCCTGTTGAGGGTAACAATGGAACTCCTGTGAGGAGTAAGAGACAGAGGACTGCAAAGTCTTTTGGTGATGATTTCATTGTGTACCTCGTGGATGACACACCCAGGACTATTTCAGAAGCCTATGCATCTCCTGATGCTGGCTACTGGAAGGAAGCTATACGTACCGAGATGGATTCCATCTTAGTTAACGATACCTGGGAGATCACTGACCGTCCTTATGGGTGCAAACCTGTAGGATGTAAGTGGGTGTTCAAGAAGAAGCATAGACCTGATGGTACAATTGAAAAGTACAAGGCACGGCTTGTGGCCAAGGGTTATACCCAGAAAGAAGGTGAAGACTTCTTTGATACTTACTCACCCGTGGCTAGACTGACCACAATTCGGGTGCTACTATCACTAGCTGCCTCACATGGTCTTCTCATTCATCAAATGGACGTTAAGACGGCTTTCCTTAATGGAGAGTTGAAGGAGGAAATTTACATGGATCAGCCAGATGGTTTTGTAGTACCTGGTCAGGATGAAAGGTGTGCAAGTTATTAAAGTCTTTATATGGCATTAAACAAGCTCCTAAGGAGTGGCATGAGAAGTTCTAAAGAACATTAACTACTGCCGGCTTTGTAGTAAACGATGGTGACAAGTGCGTGTACTATCGCTATGGTGGGGGCGAAGGAGTTATTCTTTGTTTGTAGTCGATGACGTATTGATCTTTGGAACCAAACTTGATTTAATCAATGAGGTTAAGGATTTCTCATCTCAATGTTTTGAGATGAAGGATCTAGGAGTAGCTGATGTTATCTTAAACATCAAGCTGTTGAGAGATAAGAATGGTGGGATCACACTGCTTCAGTCTCATTATGTGGAAAAGGTCTTGAGTCGTTTTGGGTATAGCGACTGCACGCCTTCTCCAACTCCATATGATGCTAGTGTGTTGCTTTGAAAGAATCGATGGATTGCTAGAGATCAACTAAGGTATTTTCAGATTATTGGCTCGCTTATGTATTTGGCGAGTGCCATGAGGCCTGACATCTCTTTTGCTGTGAGCAAGCTGAGTCGGTTTGTGTCAAAACCAGGAGATGATCATTGGCATGCGCTTGAGAGAGTTATGCGCTATTTGAAAGGCACCGCGAGCTATGGGATTCACTACACCGGGTATCCAAGGGTACTGGAGGGTTATAGTGACTCAAACTTGATATCTGATGCTGATGAGATTAAGGACACAAGTGGTTATGTTTTTACACTTGGTGGTGGCGTTGTTTCCTAGAAGTCTTGCAAGCAGACCATCTTAATGAGGTCAACTATGGAAGTAGAACTCATAGCATTAGACACTGCCACTGTTGAAGCAGAGTGGCTTCGTGAACTCTTGATGGACTTACCTATGGTTGAAAAACCAATACCCCATATCCTGATGAACTGTGATAATCAAACTGTGATCGTCAAGATAAATAGTTCTAAGGACAATATGAAGTCCTCAAGGCATGTGAAGAGGAGACTAAAATCTGTCAGAAAATTGAGGAACTCAAGAGTTATTACGTTGGATTGTATCCAAACATCGAAAAACTTGGCAGATCCCTTCACAAAGGGTCTATCACGTAATGTGATAGATAATGCATCGATGGAGATGGGTTTGAGACCCACCGCATGAGTTGTCCATAGTGGTAACCCACTCTGTGTGATCGGAGATACCGTGAAGTAGAAGTGGGAGAAAAGCTGTTGGTCAGCTGGGAGGAGAGTATCCCTATATTAATTATCCCACTCCGTGAAGATGCAATACTCTCCTGATCTGCATGGCAGGTTGATACTTATCTTAATGTGTTCCAAGTGGCTTATTCGGGTAAGAAGATATGTTGTCCTTCAGAACATCTTCTGAGGAACACACCTATATGAATTTGACTGTTAACGTCATAGTCTGTGAGAATTGGGTGCTCTCTAATAAATTCATGAAAGGCCCTGGAGTATGATGTATACGCTCCACCCACGGGGAAGCCTTGCGGCAACCCAGTATCGGTCAAGAATTTGTGTGAAACTAGTTTCATAGGAAACTTGTAGTTCAAGGCATAGTCCACTATTCAAGTTGTGATGTAGTGTAGCATAAATTTCTAAGTGGAATTTCAACTTCACAGTCTCCACTAAGCACCGATATATAAAACAATGTTTTGGAACTAAATGATGAGATGTGCCAATGAGACTTTGTGGGGGATTGTTGGAATTTTGCTAGTAGGCCTCTGGCCCAAAGCCCAACTAAAATTCTGAAATTCTCTTGGCCCATTCATGCACACATGTGAGTGGAGTGAGTGAGGCTAAAGTTTAGTCCCACCCCGGAAGTTGAGAGAGAGTTGCACCTCTTTATAAGGTGAGCTCTTCTACCACTTGTATGAGCATGAGAAGAGGATACCTACACGCGCGCTCCTCCTCCTCGCTTGCCTCGCCACGCCACGCCATGCCTCGTCACAACGCGCCGCGGGTTGTGGGATTGAGCCGAGCCGAGAAGAGAGCTATGCACGTTGTCTATATTTTTGCTGCATGGGAAAATTAAGGAGTCATTAATTAATAATTAACGGACGCGTCAATTACTGAACCGTTTCCGATTCTTTTGGATCGTGACGACTCGGACGTGGGGTTTACTCCCACAACCTACCCGGCCCGCACTATATAGTCAGGCAGACGTCTACCCTAGCCGCCGCCGCTTCGTATGGTTTCTCACCAACGTTCCAGATCATTGCGCCACCAAGCAAGTCTTCTCCATCCCTCCTTCCGGCGTGCACTGCGAGAAGGGACAGCAGGCCTCTGGAACCCCACCTCTCGTGATCCTGTACGGGAGAGGGGCGATCAGGTTTTTGGGGAGCGCACTCGCGCGACTGCTGACAGCGACGACTTCGTGAACAACGACTTCTTCCCCGACCTCGGCAACCTCGTCCTCGACGACATGGGCGACAACGTCAACGCCGGCGGTGCTGCACCCATTGCACCGTATGTGATTCTATCCTTCCTGTTCGAGATCGTGGTAGAATTCATGCTTCTAGTATGTGCACTAGATGTGATATGTTCATCTGCTATGCTAGTTCGCATGATTAGTTTAATCTCTGCTGCTGTGGTCATGATTTATCTTCTGTTTATTCGGATTAAATCTCGTAGTAATTTGCTCATATTTCCAACATTGACGTTGTCGATGGTGTCAAGGGTCTCAGGCTCAAGGGTGGCGGCCTTTGCTGGTGTGGGGCAAGTCGCCCCGGCAGGCTCTTGCCGGGGATATGTAGGCCGCCCTAGCAAGGGTGTTGCCGGGGGAAGCCCATCTTGCCCCTTCGCTCTTCATGCCTCTCGTTTGAGTGCTACCTTGGCAGTCTTGTACCTTTGCTTCTTCTGCCTCGCCAAGCATGGCCATAGGTGCGGCTACGAGCGCCCGTGCACAAGTAAAAGGGGTACATAAAGGCCCCTACTTTTGTACACAGACAATCTTGTGCAGTGTGATGTTCGTAGGGCCTTTGTTATCACTGTCCCAAAGCGAGGCAACCGAAAAATTTGTCTTCGTCATTGACAAAGGTAGCCCGGCTTGGTCATCAAATATTTTCACCCGCAAGTCTTCAGTTGACTGGTACCTACCAAAATAAAGGTTTAAACCATAGGATAAACTAACCTGGCATATATCCCATAGTCTAAATAATGTATAGCTTATTGTGGAAACATGCACTAAATGTGCTTTCATTAATGACATGTGTCTATTAAGATGAGAAGCATGCACGGTCCTGAATCTGAAAATAAAACATGGATTGCTACCCATCAACCGACTTCTTATAGAACAGAATTGACCACAACCATATGGATGTACATGGAAAACAACATACCACCATCTCTCTTTTAAATAGCAATATTCATTGGAAAATTACATTTGGTGCAATCTAATTAGCCAATATGAATTGTGCAAATCTGCATATATTGCACTTTTCAAACTCTAATGCAAGGTGGTAATAATCATTTGATATTTAACATTTATGGGAATGTTAACAAAGGAAAATGAAAGATAATATTGTGCAAGTATAGACTGTGCATCCCTCCAAATAAAGGAAAGATCATGAGCACAACTTCTAAATTTTATGTTCTAGTTTTTATGTGCTATAAAACCGCATATACTAACAATTTTTATTTTAGCTGTAACTGAATTTCTTTGTCACTAAATTTCTTTTATGATTGAAATCTCTAGTAGATAAAAGTTTGTTGAAGTTATGAAAAGCATTGCATCAAGTCAGCCATTTCATATTGAATGCTTATGCCAAAAGAAGTGTTTTACAACCACGTACATGTAGTTATCCTGAAGTTAAGGTGGTTCATAGATCTTTGGGGTTTGATCAGCATGGACATTACAAATAAAATAAAGGTATTGGGATTCCAATGCTGCAGTTCCAACACCAATAGACTTTTAATACTACACTATGAAAAACATATGTACCATATTTAGAACTGAAACCCTTAGAGTAGATCATATTTTTCTGTGGAGTGCCATATCTTCTCGATTCTACATCTTAAAGGAGATTGAAAATGTATCAGTTACTATTAAAAAATGCAATCAATTCCAAACACCAAACATGCATCATCGTATATCTGGTCCATAAAAAGTTTCACAGTTTTGAAATAAACCCTGTTCAAACTGTGATACTTATTTTTGATAGGAGGGAGTAGTAGTTTACAGGAATGAACTTGCAAATCTGACCACTGTGCCTCACTATATAGATGTCGAATCAACGAAATGTTGCAATTGAAGTTATCTTAAACATATATGCTCACCTCCAGGAACAAAGTCAGGGTGTTCTATTGTATAGCTACACAAAAATAACTTGGGCATGCCTGTTAGAAAGGAGTGGAAAAAGTGCTTCGATTGCCTAGAGTTGGCATCTAAATAGAAAAATTGGATGTATACTTTTATATCTAGTAAATAAAAGAACTACATAACATTCCTAGTCATCTAACATTTATAGACTATTTAGACACTATGCCCAATTGCCAATATATACCATCTTTCACAACCAAGCTTTTGCCAATGCAAATAGAGCATCACTAACATGGAGCAATCCAACAAATAGATAATTGATCTTTTAACAAACATGCTTCAGGAGGGCAGCCATGTTTTTACATTAATGTAATTATCTCTAAATGCACAAATAGATATCTCCATATTTAATGGATTATGATTTAGAAGGTATATCCAGGTAAATATGCGACCACATCACACCTTGTGAAAACATCATCATTTTGAAGTGTTACCAACTTAACTAAAGTAAACCATTATTGTACTGCAGCAGACATAGGGGGAAATTAATAGATCAGTTACCTTGTATGATCCAAAACATATGCAAAGTAGCCAACCCTTGCACACCCTTCCTTATAAATAATTTGAAGAAGAAAAATTGCCAGGTTGATTCTTGCTTGATGCTATGTGTTTCTACGAAAAATTCTATATTATTGTAGCATTGATACTAAAAATTTGACAAACACGTGCAGTGTGTTGCCCTACAACAAGAAATATGGAGGAGGCACATGAATTGGGAATGATTGGACGTGGGGAGAGACTAGAGAAATGTTACCTTGTTGTTGGCCAGAAAGAGTGGAAAAGCTCCAGCCTCTAGGTCAATATCGTCCTTGATGAAGAGGTCGAATTCTGGTCACTTACAGGGTCTGTGTATGGTGTGTATCTCCAGTCTCAACTCTCACCTGGTTGGTCTTCTAATCTCTTTCTAGCTGGCTGACAGTGGGCATGCAACAACTCTATTCACCTGAAGTTGCTGACGTGCATGAAGGATAGGGTTTGAGACCATCAATCACATGTAACCTGCTGGGTTTCCGGGTTTCGTCGTGTGATTTGTTTGGTTCTTTGCACTCATCATTGCATCATGTGCATTGCATCATGTCATCATGCCATCATGTCATTTTTTTCTTAACTCAACTAAATAAATGGCATGGATCTTTGATCCATTTAAATCGAGGGAGTTCACATGATGATTCTCTTATAACATATCCTCCCGATATTAGGGAGCTATATTAAATATTCCATTTTCGGAATTACCCATGAACACACTTGCAAATAATCACATGCCTTTTCTCGCTTCAAGTTTGGTCCCCAAACTTTGCTTTTATCCTTTCTCCATTTTTCGGAGCTCCACCAAAAATCTGAACATTTTTGGACCTTCCTAACCCTTACTTCCTATTCGAACCATTGATTTTAAATCAAATGAGTTTGAATTTAAACTTTGAAATATGCCCACTCCATTTTTCTTTGATCATACACATTTTTGCGAGTCCGGGAATATTATCCCGATGCGCAAAATCCTTCCCTAACCTTCTCTTTCTTTTCCTCTCTCTAATTTATTTTCTGTTAAAGAAAATAAGTTAGTTAAGAGAAGAGGGATGGAGAAGGGAGCCCAGCCGCCTCTGGCCACTTGGGCCTCCTAGCAGCGCCGACCTCCCAGCCCAGTTGCATCCTGCCAGCTTTTCCTAGTGCCCCACTCCCACCTCTTGGGCCCAAGGCCCATCAAGCGCTGGCCCACTCCCTGCCGAACCCTAGGTCTCGACCCTTTCTTTCGATCTCTCCCTCGACTCCACCTCGCGCTGCTAGGAGAGGATCGATCCCTCTTTTTCCTTCTTGCATCGCTCCAGAGAAACCTCTCCCTCTCGATTCCTCACGTTCTCCTAGCGTCGAAGCAAGCAGTAGGACAACGCCGCGCCCGAGACCTGTCTCTCCCTCAAGCCTGATCCCCTCGCTCGCCTCCCTCCTCCTCCCTCTCGCTCCTCTGCATGACCCTGTCCCCTGCTCTCTTCCGCCATCACCAGGAAGCTGCCGCATCGCCAGGAGGCCGCCGCATCGCCGGGGACGCCGAGCGCCACCTATCCCGCCGGCGACCAAAGCCACCGGAGTGTCGCACACCTCGCCCTCGCGTCTCCGACCTCCTCGTCGTCGTACCGTGGCGCCCGCATCTCCCGCCATGCTGCGCCAACGACGCCTCCGGTGACCCCTTCCTCTACCGGTCGCCGCCGACCACTAGCACCAGCAGTTGGCAGCAGCGCCGCCCCGGCGCACCTTGTTGCCGGAGAACCACCAACGACACCAACAGCGAGCCCATCTCCTCTTTCCATCCCCGTTGCTTCTCCTCGTGCCTCGTTCTAACGTCGTCTGCGACGTCCGACCCCCTGCATCACCTCCTGGCCCATCTCGTCCATATCCACCATGGCCACTTTGGCCTTGCTGGCTGTTCTGCTCGGTCGCATCAGCCGCAGTCGCCTCCATGTTCTGTTCCTTGCGTGCGGAAGACCCATGCCCTTTTGATCACAGCATGCCTTCGCTGGGTTGTCTCCCCAAGGCCCTTTGTGAATCACTGCCAAGGCCAAGACCATCTCCGGGCACGAAGCCTCATGTCCGAGGACTATCGCATTCGTGGATCCCTTTCGTCAAGTACCACGACCGGTGAAGACCAAGACAGAGACCTCCTCGAGCAGGATCATTTTTGGGATTGTCAGGACCACCTCAAGTTCGACTACGTTTTGCCGCCCCGACCGACACTGACAAGTACCACTACGACCATCCCTCGCCAAGACCGACCCCGAAAGGCTCGGATTCGTCACGTGTGCAACAGCCCATGTACAACTACGTGGACCTGCCAAGTACCACTTTTTGTCAACAAGTCCACACGGAGGCTCGAGCGAGTACTGAACGAAACGCCAAGTACCACTACCGCTGTTGTAATTTTGACAAGAAATGTGTACCACTACCATCACCAGTACCTCTACCGTCGTCATGTACCCCTACTTCCACTACCGTCGCGAGAGCAACTACTTCCTCTACGAACTCGAACCGCTCTGAGAATGCTGCCATGTAAGGTATAACCGCCGGAACGAAGCCCGTGGACAAATGCTTGTGATGTGTTGTATGATATGCTCCTGTTTGGCCATGTTCGCACCGTCCGTTTTGTCACTCGTTTCCTTGCCACCGATACGTGGGAAACCCGGTATCCGGGATCACTCCCCGTACCTCTTTCACATTCCGCACATCTCACATTTGTTTCTTGCACCGGCATCTCAACTAGTTGTCGGATCATCGGAACATTGCCGTGGCACCGTTTCCGTTTTCGCCGCCATGACACCCTTTTCTTTCCGTTGTGGCGACCAAATGCCCCATATCATCATCATGTCAACATTTTCATGAAGTTGCATAAACTTGTTCATGTCATCCGCATCATCATAACAACAATTAAAATGTTTAAATTATTGTTGCAATAAATTACTAATGTATATGGGGTTTTACCGGATTCGTTATTTGTTATATCCGGCCCCATTTAAATTGATTAGATATTATAGTTTTGTTATGCTTCACCTTTTGCCATGTTAACCAACATTTAATATTGTTGAGTACCTAACCGAAAGTAAACTAAATAATTGATGTGGTGTTCCGTCAATATGCAACGGAGTTGCATATTGAGCTCCACTTAATTTGTAGGATTGCCTGTGCACTTTGCCATGCCATGCTTCATTAAACCGGACATGCATCATATTTGGTTGTTGTCACACCCTGATTTTCATGCCACAACACTTAAGCTAATAAATCATGATAAAATGTGGTTTGACAAAAACTTTTGAGTGTTTTGGACCTTGCCTTGTTTGGATTTTGTCTGTTGTTTGCAAGTGCTCTAAAAATCAAATAAATCCTCCAACTCCTATACTTCATCTCCTTGCTCCAAACTCTTGAACCAATGATCATGCCATGTGTATAGAGCAATATAGTATTTTCTTACAAAAAATAATTTGGCCAAAAAGTATTTTCAAAAATTAGTTTTCCAAAAACCCCTGAATTAAGATTTGTACTGCAAGTACTTAATTCAGGGCAGTAAAAATCTTTCCAAAAATATGTTTGACTCCTATTAGATATAGGATACCCAGAAACCACAAAAATATAATTTTAAAAGTTATTTTCCTATTTGATTTAAAGGCTTTTTCTTAATGCCAGAAATGGTCTTTAATAGGTTAAAACTATTTTAAAGCTTTAGAAAATTTGAGAAAAATTAGGGAGACTCAATGGACATATATTTTCCATATATATGAGTTTCAACACATGGTCATGATCAAAATATTGGACAAAACCTCCCAAAATTATTTCTGCTCATTTCAAGGATTTGAAATATTTCTACAGGAAATATTTTCATAAAAATCCAAGAAAATTCTAACATGTCACATATGACATTTTTGATGATCTTGCCAAGTACCATGTCATGGAGAATAGTATAACCCCATGAAACCCTCTCAAAACCACTTCTGTCCTTTTTCAAGTTTGAACATTTTTGCACTGTCAAACATGTCCAAATGCTCTCAAACTTGGTGCACATGCTCAAATGGTGTAATAATATGCCCTAGACCAAATGGCACAAGTTGGAGAGAATGTTATCTTGATCAAAGTACCCCCAAACCCTATCTGTCCAGAACCAAATTTGAACAACTCTACATTGCCAACTCTACATGGTCACTGTTCATCCAATCGATCGGCTTCAGTTAGCAGCAGTAGCGAAGGAATCGCTCGAGCGGGTTCAGTTAACAGCCATCGATCGATCGCTCGGGTTCAGTAACGCGTAGCCTGCAGTGCAATCGCTCGAGTTTAGTTAGAGCCCAATGCCTCGCTCGGGTTCAGTTAGAGCCAACGCCTCGCACACATGCGCGTACGTGTATGAGAGAACCGCGCATCGCTTGGCCCCCGACCTCCCACCGTAACCGGGAACTCCCCGAAATTTTCCTCGCCCTCGCTTCTACCATGTTTTTTTCGTCAGGGACGGCCCAAAGAATGTCAGGCAGCTGTGTCTCGAGCCCGCCCAGGACGAAAAGCCCATTTTATGTCATGATTTTTTGTCATAGAAGTAGGAGCCCACCACATCTATGATGATACCGGGTTTTGTCACAATTATCGTCATAGAAGTGTCATATGTATGACAGAAAAAAAATTTGTTCGGCCCAAAATGCCACGGATATGTCTTTTTTTGTAGTGTTGCTCTAGTTCCTTATGCTAAACATGAAATTGTTGCTATTGCACCCATGCATTATAGTCCTATTATCTTTTTGAATTCTCCCGACTACACTATATCAGAGAAATTTGCCCTTATTAAAGATTATATTGATGGGTTGCGTTTCAGTACTACACATGATGATTTTGATAGATATAATATGCATGTGCTTGCTGCTCCTACTTGCAATTATTATGCGAGAGGAACTACATCTCCGCCTCTCCATGTTTCCAATATGATAAAATTGCAAGAAACTATTTATACTATGCATTGGCCTTTACTAGGTGTGCATGAATTGTTGTTTTACAACACGCTGATGCATAGGAAGAGAGTTAGACTTCGTTTTTGCATGATATATGTTACTTTGTGCTCACTACTAAATCACAAATCATTGTTAATTATAATTGGCTTTGATATACCTTGGGATTCAGGTGGATCCATTACTTGAGCACTATATGCCTAGCTTAATGGCTTTAAAGAAAGCGCTGCCAGGGAGACAAGCCAGAAGTTTTAGAGTCATTTATTTCTGTTGTGTTCTTTTATAAATTTCAAAAAACAAGAATAATGTGCCAAGATTTTCCTTTAGGATGTTTACATTGCTTGTTGGATTGTGCGATGCAAAACAGAAACTTTGGCTGTAGTGTGCGATTTTACATTTTTTACTGGAAAGTAAAACGGATCTGAAATTTTTTGCACTGTATTTCTATGCAAATTTTTTATTTTTCCTAATTGTTTCAGAATTTTTGGAGTACCATAAGTATGGTGAATGTTCAGATTATTAAAGACTGTCCTGTTTGAGACAGATTCTGTTTTTGATGCATAGTTTGCTTGTTTTGATGAAACTATCGAACTCTATCAGTGGATTAAGCCATGGAAAAGTTATATTACAGTAGCTAAAATTAAAAAACAAAATTTGAATTGGTTTGAAACAATACTTAGAGTAGTGATTTGCTTTATTATACTAACGGATCCTACCGAGCTTTCTGTTAAGTTTTGTATGGATGAAGTGTTCGAAGATCGAAGATGTCTCGATATGAGTATAAGGAGGAGAGGCAAGAGCTCAAGCTTGGGGATGCCTAAGGCACCCCAAGTAAACATTCAAGGAGGCACAAGCATCTAAGCTTGGGGATGCCCCGGAAGGCATCCCATCTTTCTTCAACAAGTATCGGTATGTTTTCGGATTCGTTTCGTTCATGTGATATGTGCAAATCTTGGAGCGTCTTTTGCATTTAGTTTTTAATTTTCGTTGATGCACCATGCTGGTATGAGATAGTCCTTGGTTGATTTATAGAATGCTCATTGCACTTCACTTATATCTTTTGAGTATGGCTTTATAGAATGCTTCATGTGCTTCACTTATATCATTTGAAGTTTGGATTGCCTGTTCCTCTTCACATAGAAAACCGCCATTTGTAGAATGCTCTTTTATTGAACTTATATTTGTTAGAGCATGGGCATATCATTTGTAGAAAGAATTAAACTCTCTTGCTTCACTTATATCTATTTAGAGAGATGACATGAATTGGTCATTCACATGGTTAGTCATAAAATCCTACATAAAACTTGTAGATCACTGAATATGATATGTTTGATTCCCTGCAATAGTTTTGCGATATAAAGATGGTGATATTAGAGTCATGCTAGTGGGTAGTTGTGGATTGTAGAAATACTTGTGTTAAAGTTTGTGATTCCCGTAGCATGCAACGAACTTGGAGCATGAGGTATTTATTGATTGTCTTCCTTATGAGTGGCGGTCGAGGACGAGCAATGGTCTTTTCCTACCTATCTATCCCCCTAGGAGCATGCATGTAATACTTTGTTTCGATGACTAGTAGATTTTTGCAATAAGTATGTGAGTTGTTTATGACTAATGTTGAGTCCATGGATTATACGCACTCTCACCCTTCCATCATTGCTAGCCTCTTCGGTACCGTGCATTGCCCTTTCTCACCTCGAGAGTTGGTGCAAACTTCACCGGTGCATCCAAACCCCGTGATACGATACGCTCTATCACACATAAGCCTCCTTATATCTTCCTCAAAACAGCCACCATACCTACCTATTATGGCATTTCCATAGCCATTCTGAGATATATTGCCATCCAACTTCCATCATCATCATATACATGACTTGTGCCTTTATTGTCATATTGCTTTGCATGATCATAAGATAGCTAGCATGATGTTTTCATGGCTTGTCCATTTTTTTATGTCATTGCTATGCTAGATCATTGGACATCCTGGTACACCGCCGGAGGCATCCATATAGAGTCATATCTTTGTTCTAGTATCGAGTTGTAAGTAAATAAAAGTGTGATGATCATCATTATTAGAAAATAGTCCCATGTGAGGTTATCAAAATAAAAGTGGCCAAAGAAGCCCCCAAAAAAGAGAGAGGCCAAAGAAGCCTACAAAAAATAAAAATGAATGAGAGAAAAGAGAGAAGGGACAATGTTACTATCCTTTTACCACACTTGTGCTTCAGAGTAGCACCATGTTCTTGATATAGACAGTCTCTTGAGTTATCACTTTCATATACTAGTGGGAATTTTCATTATAGAACTTGGCTTGTATATTCCAACGATGGGTTTCCTCAAATGCCCTAGGTCTACATGAGCAGGCAAGTTGGATGCACGCCCACTTAGTTTCAATTTGAGCTTTCATACACTTATAGCTCTAGTGCATCCATTGCATGGCAATCCCTACTCCTCACATTGACATCAATTGATGGGCATCTCCATAGCCCGTTGATTAGCCACGTCGATGTGAGACTTTATCCTTTTTTGTCTTCTGCACACAACCTCCACCATCATATTCTATTCCACCTATAGTGCCATGTCCATGGCTCATGCTCATGTATTGCGTGAAAGTTGAAAAGGTTTGAGAACGTCAAAAGTATGAGACAATTGCTTGGCTTGTCATCGGGGTTGTGCATGATTTGAATATTTAGTGTGGTGAAGATGGAGCATAGCCAGACCATATGATTTTGTAGGGATAACTTTCTTTGGCCATGTTATTTTGAAAAGACATGATTGCTTTTTTAGTATGCTTGAAGTATTATTGTCTTAATGTCAAATCATAGACTATTGCTTTGAATCACTCGTGTCTCAATATTCATGCCATGATTAGATTATGTAATCAAGATTATGCTAGGTAGCATTCCACATCAAAAATTATCTTTTTTATCATTTACCTACTCGAGGACGAGCAGGAATTAAGCTTGGGGATGTTGATACATCTCCGTCATATCTATAATTGTTTATTGTTTCATGCCAATATTCTACAACTTTTACATACTTTTGGAAACTTTGTATACTATTTTTGGGACTAACATATTGATCCAGTGCCCAGTGCTAGTTCCTGTTTGTTGCATGTTTATTGTTTCGTAGAAAATCCATATCCAACAGAGTCCAAATGGGATAAAAATTGACAGAGATTTTTTTGGAATGTATCTGAATTTTGGGAAGTGGAATCAACATGAGACGATGCCCGAGGGGCCCATGAGGGTGAGTGGCGCACCCCAAGGGGTCAGGCGCGTCTTGGGCCCTCTTGGCCACCCTGTAAGGCGATTGGTGCCGTTCTTTCGCCGCAAGAAAGCCAATATCTGGATAAAAATCGTGTCCAAATTTTAGCACAATCGGAGTTACGGTCTCTGGGAATTTAAGAAACGGTGAAAGGGCAGAATCAGAAAACGCAGAAACAGAGAGAGACAATGAGACAAATCCAATCTTGGAGGGGCTCTTTCCCCTCCACCGCCATGGAGGCCATGGAACAGAGGGGAAACCCTTCTCCCATCCAGGGAGAAGGTCAAGGAAGAAGAAGAAGAAGAAGGGGGGCTCTCTCCCCCTCTCTCCCGGTGGCGCTGGAATGCCGCCGGGGCCATCATCGTGTGACGTCGATCTACACCAACACCTCCGTCATCTTCACCAACATCTTCATCACCTTCCCACATCTATCTACAGTGGTCCACTCTCCTACAACCCGCTGTACCCTGTACTCGAACATGGTGCTTTATGCTTCATATTTTTATCCAATGATGTGTTGCCATTCTATGATGTCTGAGTAGATTTTTGTTGTCCTATTGGTAATTGGTGAATTGCGATGATTGGTTTAATTTGCTTGTGGTTATGTTGCTGTGCATTGGTTCCCATCATATGAGTGCACGCGTGGATCACACCATAGCGTTAGTTGTATCTTGATAGGACTAAGTATTGGAGGGCAAGAGTGACAGAAGCTTCAACCTAGCATAGAAATTGATGCATACGGGATCGAAGGGGGACCAATATATCTTAATATGGTTGGGTTTTACCTTAATGAACATTAGTAGTTGCGGATGCTTGCTAATAGTTCCAATCATAAGTGCATAGAATTCCATGCCAGGGAGGACATGCTAGCAGTGGCCTCTCCCACATAAAACTTGCTATCAGTCTAGTAAAGTAGTCAATTGCTTAGGGACAATTTGCAACTCCTACCACCACTTTTCCATACTCGCTATACTAACTTTGTTGCTTCTTTACTTAAAATAGCCCCTAGTTTTTATTTACGTGCTCTTTATATTCTTGAAAACCTATCCCGTTACACCTACGAAGTACTTCTAGTTTCATACATAGGTAAAGTGAACGTTAAGCATGCGTAGAGTTGTATCGGTGGTCGATAGAACTTGACGGAATATTTGTTCTACCTTCAGCTCCTCGTTGGGTTCGACACTCTTACTTATCGAAAGAGGCTACAATTGATCCCCTATACTTGTGGGTTATTAGCCCATGCGAAGTGGTCGGTTCCTCGGAGCAGGCAATACAATGGCAATGCCTTTTCTCCTAATCTGGAGATAAAACGGCTCAAAGATGCTACGCACCCAGCTAGTTTTTGGACCTGTTTGAGGTCAGTTTGTGTTGCCAATTGTCATAGGGCCCAGATTTTGGCGAGGTTTTCTTTAATTCCTCTATTGGATACAATGAACCCCAGAAGTTTGCCGGCGGGAACGCCAAAGACACACTTTTCTGGATTGAGTCGTATATCATATGTTCGGAGGTTGTCGAATGGAAGGCATAAGTCATCCACCAATGATTCGACGTGCTTGGTTTTTATGACTACGTCATCTACATATCCCTCCACGGTCTTGCCTATTTTCTTTTCCAGGCACGTTTAAATCATACGTTGGTAAGTGGCGCCGGCGTTCTTGAGCCCGAAAGGCATAGTGTTGAAGCAGAAAGGCCCATATGGGGTGTTGAATGCCGTTGCGGCTTGGTCAGATTCCTTCATCTTAATGATGGTATCCAGAGTATGCATCGAGGAAACACAGTGAATCGTGTCCCACGTCTACATCAATAATCTGGTCGATGTGAGGTAGTGGGAAGGGGTCCTTGGGGAAGGCCTTATTAAGGTCTTGGAAATCAACACACAGGCACCGGGATTTATCCTGCCTCAGTACCATGACCAAGTTTGCTAGCCAGTATGGATGTTTGATTTCTCTGATAAACCCAGCTTAGAGTAACTTGGCTAGCTCCTCCCCAATAGCCCGTCATTTGGGTTCAGAAAATCACCGCGAAGTTTGCTTGACTGGTTTGTATCCCTTCAGTATATTGAAACTATGTTCGGCCAGTTCGTGTGGGATTCCTGGCATATCAGAAGGGTGGCATGCGAAGATGTCCCAATTCTCGCGCAGGAACGCGCGTAATGCGGCATCGACCGTCCAATCCAGCTATGCCCCAATGGAAGCTGTCTTCTTGGGGTCCGTCAGGTGAACTTGAAATTTGACTATTTCATCTGCTGGTTTGAAGGAAGTTGACTTAGGTCTCTTATCTAGTATTACGTCATCCCTATCCACTTTGGAACATAAGGTGGTTAATTCTTCGGCCACGAGGGCCTCCGACAGTGCCTCGAGGGCTAGGGAAGCGGATTTGTTTTCAGCGCAGAGTGTTACGTCCGGATCACTGGTAATATTGATAACTCCATTGGCCCCGGGCATTTTGAGCTTTATATACCAGTAATGAGGTATAGCTTGAAAGAGTGTGAATGTGTTTCGCCCCATCAGGGCATGGTACCCACTGTTGAAAGGTGCCACATGGAAGAGTAACTCTTCGGACCTATATTTCTCCGGCGCGCCGAATACCACGTCGACTTAGATTTTCCCCGAGCATCTTGCTTGCTGACTAGGTATGATACCTCGAAAGGTTATATTAATCTGCTCAATGCGACTCCTGTCCATTTGCATTTTATTGAGCGTGTCCTCATAAATGAGGTTCAGTCTGCTGCCACTGTTCATTAACACTTTAGTGAGCCAAAAGCCATCCATGATTGGGTTTAGGACCAAAGCGGCTGGTGCCCGGAGTGAGCGGGACCTTGGTTCGTCCTCGGCATTGAAAGTAATCGCCGTATCATTCCAAGGGTTTGTTGTTGCTATTTGGAAAACTTCAGCGAGGTCGCGGAGCGCCCTTTTTCGCCGATTATTTGATGAGAAGGTCTCGAAGATCGTGAGTACATTGAGATTGTCGTCCGCCGAAGAGTACTTCTCTGGGGTAGTGATACCTTTGCCGCTCTTGGATACTTGCCGGAGTATCCAACATGCCCGTAGGCTGTGCGTTGGTTCGGTATTCGGCGTCATGTGTATTTGACAGGGCCTATCGAGCCATTCCTCGAAGACAGTTCTATGTCCCGTAAAGGGCTTAATTTTCTTGTCCACGGGATGATGGTCAGGTGCCCCGCGAGGGTGCATCCTTTTTGCCAATACGGGAGATGGTTTAAAGGCCTGTGGTTCCCAGCGGGCTTTCTGCGTTTTCCAAGCGCTTTCCATTCGCAGTACTGCTGCACTATGTGTGCCAAATCTGCAAAGTGCACTATGCGATGGCGGTTGAGGGCATTAAGGATTCCCTCATCTGTACAGTAGTTGCGAAATACTGAGATTGCGCTGTCGTCGCACCAATCTTTAATCTTGTTTTTAACAAGTAGTAATGTAGCCCAAAAGTGATGGACTGTTTCATGAGGTTACTGACGTATATACATTAAATTGCATATGTCCGAGGGACCGGAATTTCTTGGAGAGTATTGCCTGTGGTGGGCTGATACGTCTCCAACGTATCTATAATTTTTGATTGCTCCATGCTATATTATCTACTATTTTGGACTATATTGGGATTTATTTTCCACTTTTATATTATTTTTTGGACTAACCTATTAACCGGAGGCCCAGCCCAGAATTGTTGTTTTTGCCTATTTCAGTGTTTCGAAGAAACGGAATATCAAACGGAGTCCAAACGGAATGTAACCTTCAGGAACATGATTTTCTCACCGAGCGTGATCCAGGAGACTTGGACCCTACGCCAAGGCATCAGAGATGCGGTCACGAGGGTGGGGGCGCCCCCCCTAGGGCACGCCCCCTGCCTCGTGGGCCCCTCGGAGCTCCACTGACGTACTTCTTCCTCCTATATATACCTACGTACCCCCAAACGATCACAATAGGAGCCAAAAACCTAATTCCACCGCCGCAACTTTCTGTATCCACGAGATCCCATCTTGGGGCCTGTTCCGGAGCTCCGCCGGAGAGGGACGTCATCACGGAGGGCTTCTACATCATCATAGCCCCTCCGATGAAGTGTGAGTAGTTTACCTCAGACCTTCGGGTCCATAGTTAGTAGCTAGATGGCTTGTTCTCTCTTTTTGGATCTCAATACATAGTTCTCCCCCTCTCTTGTGGAGATCTATTCGATGTAATCTTCTTTTTGCGGCGTGTTTGTTGAGACCGATGAATTGTGGGTTTATGATCAAGTCTATCTATGAATAATATTTGAATCTTCTCTAAATTCTTTGATGTATGATTGGTTATCTTTGCAAGTCTCTTCGAATTATCCGTTTGGTTTGGCCAACTTGATTGGTATATCTTGCCACAGGAGAAGTGCTTAGCTTTGGGTTCGATCTTGCGGTGTCCTTTCCCAGTGACAGAAGGGGCAGCAAGGCACGTATTGTTGCCATCGAGGATAACAAGATGGGGTTTATTTCATATTGCATGAATTTATCTCTCTACATCATGTCATCTTGCTTAAGGCGTTACTCTGTTTTTAACTTAATACTCTAGCTGCATGCTGGATAGCGGTCGATGAGTGGAGTAATAGTAGTAGATGCAGAATCGTTTCGGTTTACTTGTCACGGACGTGATGCCTATCTACGTGATCAAATATGCGCCTTTCGATTTTTATTGGTTTATTTGAAATTCGTTTCATAGTTATTTTAGCTTCTCTTCCTTCTCCAAGATTTTCCTAAAATGAAAAACTAATTATTTTCTCTCATAGACAGTGGCCAAATCCCCTAGCAAAACATCTCCTTGCTTATCTTTTCCCTGTGTGCGGCCAAACCATTTTTCCTCTCACACGAATGGGCCAAAGGCCAACTCATATTTTTTTAATCTTTTCTTTCTCTCCCACATGGGCCTGGCCGAATTGGCCCAATACCCAGGCTAGCGAAGCATCTCTTCTCTCTTCTCTGTAAGTTACCTTGCATAGAATAGAAACAGCCACTGTGTACTTTGATTGCTTCCCTAATAATTTCCTTAATCTCTAAACGTTTCCAATTATGAGGATATGTAGACTTGCTCCTTGATCTTCTCTTCCACGCTAACCACTTCATCTCCTCCACCGACCTACACATACATACGCGCCATTAACAGAACAGAGAAGAGAAACGTACATGCATGAACCTGCCTTTCTCTTAACTCCCTTGATCTGAACCATTTTCAGTTCCGAAGATATCTAGAGGTGTGTTCCGATCTCCTTTGTCGTTCCTCTCACACCTCTTTCTTTCTGCCCATCCTCCTTCTCCCATCATATCTTCCGAAGTGCTACTATTCCATGGACGCCGGTGCTCGTCCCCGGTGACGTAGAACCTCTCCATCAGCACGCTTGCACCTGCAGGACCTTCTCCACACCACAAATCCATTGAGAGAAGAAAGAACATGATCCGTCGACCACACGCGAAGAATTTTACATGTTCGTCCACACTGTTCATCAAGTTCATCGCATCGTATCTCCATGCTCGGTGAGCAACTATCCAATTCCTTTTGTGCGCCTTCGAAATGTCACTCATAGTATCTCCTAGACATCATAGCACCTCCTATTTTCGTTGTTGGGCGCATCGATGCTATCCGTCGCATGGACCGTAGGTCATTGGTTTATTTCCATTTTGTTTGTTCATCGTTTGATCTCAATCCTAATAGATAAAATGCTCTAAGTAGCTATGGGAACCTGCTCGTTGTTTTAGATTTCTTTTAATATATCATAGATGTATATATCTTTTTTTTATCATATTAGGCGCTCGTTGAGTTAAATTGGAATTGCACTACATGCATGTTTCTTGGTGCTGTTTACTTTTCCGTGTGTTGTGTATGCCTAGGGTTCATCTAGTATTATATCATAGGAGTATCAGGTGGTTTAATCGACTGATTTGAATGTACATTTTAAATTATTAACTATAGTCTTGTATGTTTTCATCTAGATAATTTCTTGTATCATGTAGTAGTGTAATATGCTTTTGTATTAGTTCTTGTGAATTATCATCATGAGTAGTTGTTGATCGGTGAACTTTTATGTTAATTTCATAAGTTCAGGATATGGTTAGGAGCGCATGATAATTGTCTTATAATTTTTATGTGGCAAGTGACTTGATAGATTTATCTTTTTACCGATTATAGTTATTTGAAAATTGTTGAACATGTTGTTTCATGTGTTATTTTTCTTTTGTGCGATGGTAGTCTTATAACATGCTTAAGTATAAGTTTTTGCGTATTATTACGTGTGTGGGTTTACGTAAGATTATCTTAAGCTTTGCATGATTATTATTTTATGTTTTGATTATATTCATCTTTCATTTTGCATGAATATATCTTAGATATGTTTTATCTAGTCTTTTACATCCTTTTATCATGTGTTTCTTTTTGTGCATTTGAAATCATGTCATGCCTTTGATGGTTGTTCATCAATTTTTTGTATTTGTGGTTTAGTTCTTTATAATAGTTGTTGTGAATCGTGTGTTAACTTAGGACATAGTTGCTTGTGGCAAATTGCTCATTGTTGCATCATTGTTCAAGGCCACTGTATTATTTTGTGCTAGCTCTACTTTGTGTCGCATGACAAGTTTCGTGTGATATTTTAGTAGGAAATTTTGAGAAGTTTTTAATCCTATTTTGTATATATTTATTATCCAAGATTTGCATGGTTGGATGCATGATGTCTTAGCTCATATATGTATTGCTATATATAGTTTATTCTCATGCATACAACCTAGTTCATTGTATCTCGGTAATTGTCATGTGTGTTTATTTACCTTAGTTTATTACCTCTTGTTAATTATTCTAGGTGTTTTGTTTACCTAGGACAGTAGCTATGCATGCTTAGTTGATTGCCATGCCATATTAGTGATTACTCAAAGTAGAATGCATGATTTGGTTGTATGCCTACTACATGTTATATCATTGCTAGTTTGTACTTTGTGTTCCCACATGTGGTTTGCCTTTTCTTAGTACATACATGTTAGTAGTTTATGATTTCATATATTTTAATTAAGAAGGATCCCTTCTTAGTTTAGTTGATCAATAACATGCTACAATGTTGTGATTGTATAACTAGGTTGTATAGCATGTCTATAGCAATTCACATATTAGATCATGCCTAGTTATGTATATTATGTCTTTGCTACTACAGATTTTAACAAATAGAATTGCATGTCATTTTGTTACTCATGCCAGTATAGTACATTGCTTGATGTCATGATCTGGTTCTCTGACTTGCCTAGATGTCTAGTATGGTATGTCCATATGCTTATATGACATAACAAGTATGTAAGCTTGTGTGCTCTTACCATTCTTGATATTCATGTTAGTTGATATCAACTAAGTTATCTCATTGTTGTGAGTTGTATTCTATTGTATAATACTTTGGCATATCGTGTGATCATCATTCATACTTAGCATTATACATTTGTATCTAGTTGTTACATTGTTGTATATCTAGACATCATTAATGTAAGTTATATTTCGTGTCTTATTATGTTTCATATGCTATAATTTAGTACTTAGACCCTTGTGTTCCTAAGATGTGTTTGACTTATCTCATGATAGCATTATGAGTGTTTGGCACATGTTGCATTAGCTCATCACATGATTAGGATAGTTTACCTTTCAATAGTTGAGTTGTGTCTTTCTCATATGCTTAGTGCACATAGTTTGCTTTGTTGTTAATCATGTTGTGGTAATCTTTTTGCGAGAGATCATTTCTATATTAGTTGTTTCCTTTATTATAAAGAGAATGTCCTAGTTTAGTATCTTCTCATGGTCACTCATATGTGTAATGCTTGTGTTATTATATAAGACCTCTTCACTATTCTGTACTCACATGCGCCTTGTATGATGTGTTTGATTATTTAATTGTCCAATTAGTTTTGTGATAGCATTGGTTTGTCTTTTGTTATAGAAATGCTTGCTAATAGTTGTTATGATTGGTGTTTAGTCTTTGCTTATTGTTAACCATTATAAACATTTGGATACATCCAAATATTTACTTTTGGTTGATTATTAAACTTAATCATATCATGTTTGGATAGTAGTTCACTCTTTTGTTCCATGTCTTGTATAGTTTCTTGTTAATTGTTTGACAAATGAATTGGTTTGATATAATAGACTTGATCCTATTTCTTTTAATAATGTTTTATGGCTAGACCTAGATCAATTAAATCCATGTTGTTAAATGGTATTTGATTGCTTAACTAATATGGTTTACAATGTTGATTTGATTATCTTATGGATTACTTGCTTTTGAATATAATAGATGATGTATAGGTTTGGATGCTATTGATGACCATTATAAATATTTAGATTATGTCTAATTATTTATTTGTGCTTGACTTTACCTTCGTCATGCCATGTTGTGATTATGTAGTTATAATGCATAGGATGGTTCCTTTTCATGTGTGTTGATGCCATTGTGTTTGTTATATAGTAGTTTCCTATATAGTTTGTCAAGATGTGTAGTGGGCACTACTAGTGTTTAATGGCATAATTCATATTAGAACTTTAGTCTTGATCACAAAGCCTTCCTTAGCTGTGTCAACCTAAACCTAGTCAATTCATTGAGTCCTCTACTTACCTTCCAATCGTGCTATCTCCTTTTGGAATCTCCATCTGATCAATATCTTGCTATCCATCCACTCTGAATTTGTTTTGGATGTTATTTGGATTTTCTATTGCTTTGGTATTTATTGTTTGTCTTTTGCTATCGTTACGACGAGTAGGGAGTGACGACAATGTTGGACATGGACAGAAACAGGTTACCGAAGAAGGACTCAACAACGAAGGCATGCCCCCTTCTTTGATCATACTTATCCTATGGTTTACAAAATTGCATTGAGTTTTATTGTTGCTATGTGCATGATATTTTAATTCTCGTAGCAAGCGTGTCGATTGACACATTACCCCGATCCGCTTGTTGCCTATTTACTTGACACCTGAGTACAAGTATATAATTCCGGTAGAGTACAAATGCTTAGCCATGCTTATCACCCTGTAGGTTCCTTGTTGAATGACCTCCGAGTCATTGACAGTTGAAACTTACTGCTGAGCTAGGACGGTTGGCCCTTGTTGACCCTCACTATCCTCTTCTACTCCGGGTGAAACTTACCATCTGAATACTTGTGCGGGTGACAGCTGAATCAAGGATTGAAGGAGCGATTGGCTGCCCTTCATGAGATGAAGGGGGCAATCAGTCGTCCGTGCCGCTTAAGGCCTAATAAGTCTTGGATTTGAAGATTGTGATGACAGTACAAGCACATGCTATATGGGCACTGGCTTGGTCAAGTAAACTAGTCAGCCTTAGGTGTCGATGTCGCCATACCACAGATGGGATAGCTGCCTTGCGAGTAGTATCCTCGGCACAGATGGGGGGCCGGTTTGAGGACATACTCCCAGTTCCGTGTGCCAGACCCGGTGGGCATGTCACATCTTTAGGGGATCTAGTCCAAAGACCTTGTCACAATCTCCCTGCCGGTATACCAAATGGTGTACTATACCAGCTGCCACTGGTGGCAACAAGTCGGGATTGTGTCATGTGGGTAAAGTGTACAACCTCTGCAGAGTGTAAAACTACTCGAATAGCCATGTCCACAGTCAATGACAGCACATGAATCTTTCTTCACGTACAGGACCTGTCTTGCTTATTCCCTCTTTCCCCTATTCTTGAAACCTATGAAGGACGTGAGTTGATCGAGGATCCTCACTTTGATGAAAGTTATTCTGAGATAAAACATTTTTCATCCAAAACTGCTTTTATCCAACTGCTTTATTTGTCAAACAAAATTAGCTTTATGCAAATGAGCCATACAACCTTCCCTTGAAGCCACATGTAGCTATTAGGTCCTTCCCCGTGGGAGGCATGTTGAGTACGTAATGTACTCATGGCAATAATTGTGTTGACAACAGAGTTCCATGAAGACGAAGGTGATGATTACGACTACTATCGCGATCCGTAGGAGTGAGGTCACGTGGACTACATTGACTGCCTGTGGCTGAGATGGAGTCGCTACGCATTGTACTTTCCGCTGTTTTTCTGAATGTAATAAGTGTCATGAGACATTTATCTAGGTATGCCTTGTGGCGAGATATATTTAAAGTTGTAATACCTTCTATGTATTGTGCAATGATATCATTTCACTGTGTTATCAACAATGATCCCGGGGTTGACATAGAAGTGGTATCAGAGCCGATGTCGACCTAGTTGCGTGGCCTTGGTTAGAAATGGAAAGCCTTAGAGACTATTTTCATAAGAAAAAACTATTGTTAAAAATATTCTCGTAGTCTTCTCCTTCACTATTTCTCTTCTTAACTTACCTTATACAAGCAAAGTTTAAAATATACTTCTCTACCTTCTTCCTTATAGTATGTGAAACCCTTTCCCCGCCCATGGTGCTAAAAAGTCAGAAGTTTCTCAAGACTTGCCAAGAATTTCAAACTTCAACCCCTGAAGCTTTGAGTAACAACATTTTTTCAAGAGAAGACACTTCGAGACCTCAACAAGGCAACAACTGTCGATCATGATCCAATCGTCAACGTTGAAGATTTGATCCAAGAATTATCGTGATCATCCATATACGATTAGGTTGCTTAATACCCATGTAGTGGTATGACTCGTAACTAGTAGACGCAAAACTTTTTTGTGTAAGTATCGTCTGCATATTTTTCTTCTGGCGTTTTTCTATGCAGTCATACTAAAACCCTGTTTGCCAAAAAATATTTGCTTTTGAGTTTTATTTGGATAGCTTCATGATTATCTAGGTGTTATCTTTTGTTTATCTTCTGGGGTATCTCCTCCTTATGTAGGATTCTTTTACTCCTCTTAAACTCTTTCCCTCTTCTCTATAAACCCTGGAGGTCACCTTGAGATGAACGAAGTTGCAACAACCCGTTCGGAGATCTATTATCTAATTGAACCCCATGGAAAACTACTTTTAAGGATGGTACTAGATGATAATTCATGTCAAGATCGAGGATTTGAAGACCCTCTTTCGCAAAAGAAGACAAACATTCGAAGACCTTCATTTGCAAAAGAAGACGAATATTGGAAGACCTTCACTCAACCTACCATAAAGTTCAACCTGTAGGAAGGTTCAATGACTCCAGCTACACCAAAGCTTTACCTAAAGATGAAGGGCAAGACTGAAGAATGTTCAACCACTCAGTGATGCTATCAGATTACCATCGCCAAGATCGAAGGATTGTTCCCAAGTCTTGAGCAAGTTGGAGACAGTATCAACAATTGAAGTATCTAGAATCAAGACGCCAAAGTTGCTTGTCACCAAGATCAAAATCGACCGCCACCCATAAATGTGATTGAGGAGAACTGTGTCGAAGACAAAGCTAACCCAAACCCATTCTCTTTAGTCATCCTGAATCTCGGGGACGAGATTTCTTTTAAGGGGGGTAGATCTGTAACATCCCGATTCTTGGAATGTTTAAGAAAAAAGTTTTCCAAAAATCAGGACGAGAAAATTTCATTTGGTTTATTTGTTAACCAAGCTTAAATTAGAATTTTAGAATTTAGAGGATTTAATTTGAACTAATGTGTACCTAAATTAAATTTTAAGTTACTTCTTTTATTTTAGTCCGGCTTTATTTTTCTCTTTGACATATTCAAATATGCGCCTTCCGATTTTTCTTGGTTTATTTGAAATTCGTCTCATAGTTATTTTAGCTTCTCTTCCTTCTCCAAGATTTTCCTAAAATGAAAATCTAATTATTTTCTCTCATAGATAGTGACCAAATCCCCTAGCAGAACATCTCCTCGCTTCTCTTTTCCCTGTGTGCGGCCAAACCATTTTTCCTCTCACACGAATGGGCCAAAGGCGAACTCATATTTTTTTTAATCTTTTCTTTCTCTCCCACATGGGCCTGGCCGAATTGGCCCAATACCCAGGCTAGCGAAGCATCTCTTCTCTCTTCTCTGTAAGTTACCTTGCACAGAATAGAAACAGCCACTATGTACTTTGATTGCTTCCCTAATAATTTCCTTAATCTCTAAACGTTTCCAATTATGAGGATATGTAGACTTGCTCCTTGATCTTCTCTTCCACGCTAACCACTTCATCTCCTCCACCCACCTACACATACATACGCGCCAGTAACAGAACAGAGAAGAGAAATGTACATGCATAAACCTGCCTTTCTCTTAACTCCCTTGATCTGAACCATTTTCAGTTCCGAAGATATCTAGAGGTGTGTTCCGATCTCCTTTGTCATTCCTCTCACACCTCCTTCTTTCTGCCCTTCCTCCTTCTCCCATCATATCTTCCGAAGTGCTACTATTCCATGGACGCCGGTGCTCGTCCCCGGTGACGTAGAACCTCTCCATCAGCACGCTTGCACCTGCAGGACCTTCTCCACACCACAAATCCATTGAGAGAAGAAAGAACACGATCCGTCGACCACACGCGAAGAATTTTACATGTTCATCCACACTGTTCATCAAGTTCATCGCATCGTATCTCCATGCTCGGTGAGCAACTATCCAATTCCTTTTGTGCGCCTTCGAAATGTCACTCATAGTATCTCCTAGACATCATAGCACCTCCTATTTTCGTTGTTGTGCGCGTCGATGCTATCCGTCGCATGGACCGTAGGTCATTGGTTTATTATCATTTTGTTTGTTCATCATTTGATCTCGATCCCAATAGATAAAATGCTCTAAGTAGCTATGGGAACCCGCTCGTTGTTTTAGATTTCTTTTAATATATCATAGATGTATATATCTTTTTTATCATATTAGGCGCTCGTTGAGTTAAATTGGAATTGCACTACATGCATGTTTCTTGGTGTTGTTTATTTTTCCCTGTGTTGTGTATGCCTAGGAGTCATCTAGTATTATATCATAGGAGTATCAGGTGGTTTAATCGACTGATTTGAATGTACGTTTTAAATTATTAACTATAGTCTTGTATGTTTTCATCTAGATAATTTCTTGTATCATGTAGTAGTGTAATATGCTTTTGTATTAGTTCTTGTGAATTATCATCATGAGTAGTAGTTGATCGGTGAACTTTTATGTTAATTTCATAAGTTCAGGATATGGCTAGGAGCGCATGATAATTGTCTTATAATTTTTATGTGGCAAGTGACTTGATAGATTTATCTTTTTACCGATTATAGTTATTTCAAAATTGTTGAACATGTTGTTTCGTGTGTTATTTTTCTTTTGTGCGATGGTAGTCTTATGACATGCTTAAGTATAAGTTTTTGCGTATTATTACGTGTGTGTGTTCACGTAGGATTATCTTAAGCTTTGCATGATTATTATTTTATGTTTTGATTATATTCATCTTTCATTTTGCATGAATATATCTTAGATATGTTTTATCTAGTCTTTTACATCCTTTTATCATGTGTTTCTTTTTGTGCATTTGAAACCATGTCATGCCTTTGATGGTTGTTCATCAATTTGTTGTATTTGTGGTTTAGTTCTTTATAATAGTTTTTGTGAATCGTGTGTTAACTTAGGACATAGTTGCTTGTGGCAAATTGCTCATTGTTGCATCATTGTTCAAGGCCACTGTATTATTTTGTGCTAGCTCTACTTTGTGTCGCATGACAAGTTTCGTGTGATATTTTAGTAGGAAATTTTGAGAAGTTTTTAATCCTATTTTGTATATATTTATTATCCAAGATTTGCATGGTTGGATGCATGATGTCTTAGCTCATATATGTATTGCTATATAGAGTTTATTCTCATGCATACAACCTAGTTCATTGTATCTCGGTAATTGTCATGTGTGTTTATTTACCTTAGTTTATTACCTCTTGTTAATTATTCTAGGTGTTTTGTTTACCTAGGACAGTAGCTATGCATGCTTAGTTGATTGCCATGCCATATTAGTGATTACTCAAAGTAGAATGCATGATTTGGTTGTATGCCTACTACATGTTATATCATTGCTAGTTTGTACTTTGTGTTCCCACATGTGGTTTGCCTTTGCTTAGTACATACATGTTAGTAGTTTATGATTTCATATATTTTAATTAAGAAGGATCCCTTCTTAGTTTAGTTGATCAATACCATGCTACAATGTTGTGATTGTATAACTAGGTTGTATAGCATGTCTATAGCAATTCACATATTAGATCATGCCTAGTTATGTATATTATGTCTTTGCTACTACAGATTGTAACAAATAGAATTGCATGTCATTTTGTTACTCAAGCTAGTATAGTACATTGCTTGATGTCATGATCTGGTTCTCTGACTTGCCTAGATGTCTAGTATGGTATGTCCATATGCTTATATGACATAACAAGTATGTAAGCTTGTGTGCTCTTACCATTCTTGATATTCATGTTACTTGATATCAACTAAGTTATCTCATTGTTGTGAGTTGTATTCTATTGGTATAATACTTTGGCATATTGTGTAATGATCATTCATACTTAGCATTATACATTTGTATCTAGTTGTTACATTGTTGTATATCTAGACATCATTAATGTAAGTTATATTTCATGTCTTATTATGTTTCATATGCTATAATTTAGTACTTAGACCCTTGTGTTCCTTATATGTGTTTGACTTATCTCATGATAGCATTATGAGTGTTTGGCACATGTTGCATTAGCTCATCACATGATTAGGATAGTTTACCTTTCAATAGTTGAGTTGTGTCTTTCCCATATGCTTAGTGCACATAGTTTGCTTTGTTGTTAATCATGTTGTGGTAATCTTTTTGCGAGAGATCATTTCGATATTAGTTGTTTCCTTTATTATAAAGAGAATGTCCTAGTTTAGTATCTTCTCATGGTCACTCATATGTGTAATGCTTGTGTTATTATATAAGACCTCTTCACTATTCTGTACTCACATGCGCCCTGTATGATGTGTTTGATTATTTAATTGTCCAATTAGTTTTGTGATAGCATTGGTTTGTCTTCTGTTATAGAAATGCTTGCTAATAGTTGTTATGATTGGTGTTTAGTCTTTGCTTATTGTTAACCATTATAAACATTTGGATACATCCAAATATTTACTTTTGGTTGATTATTAAACTTAATCATATCATGTCTGGGTAGTAGTTCACTCTTTTGTTCCATGTCTTGTATAGTTTCTTGTTAATTGTTTGACAAATGAATTGGTTTGATATAATAGACTTGATCCTATTTCTTTTAATAATGTTTTATGGCTAGACCTAGATCAATTAAATCCATGTTGTTAAATGGTATTTGATTGCTTAACTAGTATGGTTTACAATGTTGATTTGATTATCTTATGGATTACTTGCTTTTGAATATAATAGATGATGTATAGGTTTGGATGCTATTGATGACCATTATAAATATTTAGATTATGTCTAATTATTTATTTGTGCTTGACTTTACCTTCGTCATGCCATGTTGTGATTATGTAGTTATAATGCATAGGATGGTTCCTTTTCATGTGTGTTGATGCCATTGTGTTTGTTATATAGTAGTTTCCTATATAGTTTGTCAAGATGTGTAGTGGGCACTACTAGTGTTTAATGGCATAATTCATATTAGAACTTTCGTCTTGATCACAAAGCCTTCCTTAGCTGTGTCAACCTAAACCCTGTCAATTCATTGAGTTCTCTACTTACCTTCCAATCGTGCTATCTCCTTTTGGAATCTCCATCTGATCAATATCTTGCTATCCATCCACTCTGAATTTGTTTTGGATGTTATTTGGATTTTCTATTGCTTTGGTATTTATTGTTTGTCTTTTGCTATCGTTACGACGAGTAGGGAGTGACGACAATGTTGGACATGGACAGAAACAGGTTACCGAAGAAGGACTCAACAACGAAGGCATGCCCCCTTCTTTGATCATACTTATCCTATGGTTTACAAAATTGCATTGAGTTTTATTGTTGCTATGTGCATGATATTTTAATTCTCGTAGCAAGCGTGTCGATTGACACATTACCCTGATCCGCTTGTCGCCTATTTACTTGACACTTGAGTAGAAGTATATAATTCCGGTAGAGTACAAATGCTTAGCCATGCTTATCACCCTGTAGGTGCCATGTTGAATGACCTCCAAGTCATTGACAGTTGAAACTTAATGCTGAGCTAGGACGGTTGGCCCTTGTTGACCCTCACTATCCTCTTCTACTCCGGGTGAAACTTACCATCTGAATACTGGTGTGGGCGACAGTTGAATCAAGGATTGAAGGAGCAATTGGATGCCCTTCACGAGATGAAGGGGCAATCAGTCATCCATGCCGCTTAAGGCCTAATAAGTCTTGGATTTGAAGATATTGATAACAGTACAACCACATGCTATATGGGCACTGGCTTGGTCAAGTAAGCTAGTCAGCCTTAGGTGTCGATGTCGCCGTACCGTAGATGGGATAGCTTCCTTGAGAGGAGTATCCTCGGCACAGATGGGGGCCCGGTTTGAGGACGTACTCTCAGTTCCGTGCGCTAGACCCGGTGGGCATGTCACATCTTTGGGGGATCTAGTCCAAAGACCTCGTCACAATCTCCCTGCCGGTATACCAAATGGTGTTCTATACCGGCGGCCACTGGTGGCAACAAGTCGGGATTGTGTCGTGTGGGTAAAGTGTACAACCTCTGCAGAGTGTAAAACTATTCGAATAGCCGTGTCCACGGTCAATGACAGCACATGAATCTTTCTTGACGTACAGGACCTATCTTGCTTATTCCCTCTTTCCCCTATTCTTGAAACCTATGAAGGACGTGAGTCTATCGAGGATCCTCACTTTGATGAAAGTTATTCTGAGATAAACATTTTTCATCTAAAGCTGCTTTTATCCAACTACTTTATTTGTCAAACAAAATTAGCTTTATGCAAATGAGCCATACAACCTTCCTTTGAAGCCACATGTAGCTATTAGGTCCTTCCCCGTGGGAGGCATATTGAGTACGTAATGTACTCACGGCAATAATTGTGTTGACAACAGAGTTCCATGAAGATGAAGGTGATGATTATGACTACTATGGCGATTCGTAGGAGTGAGGTCACGTGGACTACATCGACTGCTTGTGGCTGAGATGGAGTCGCTACGCATTGTACTTTCCGCTGTTTTTCTGAATGTAATAAGTGTCATGAGACATTTATCTAGGTATGCCTTGTGGCGAGATATATTTAAAGTTGTAATACCTTTTATGTATTGTGCAATGATATCATTTCACTGTGTTGTCAACAATGATCCTGGGGTTGACAAATATACACAGGAGGGTCTGGAAGTTAATTCCGGGTTCCCATAGAAACCTATGGCCCCCGGGTCTATTCTCATCATATCAGTCTCCATCACTTTAATCTTGTTTTGCTTGTTACTTTGCCTTTACTTTTTACTTTGCATCCTTATACCAAAAATACCAAAAATATTATATCTATCAGATCTCACTCTCGTAAGAGACCATGAAGGGATTGACAACCCCTAATCGCGTTGGTTGCGAGTAGCTATCGTTTTGTGCAGGTACGAGGGACTTGAGTGTGGCCTCCTACTGGATTGAGACCTTGGTTCTCAAAAAATGAGGGAAATACTTACGCTACTCTGCTGCATCATCCCTTCCTCTTCGGGGAAAACCAACGCAAGCTCAAGAGGTAGCAAGAAGGATTTCTGGCGCCGTTGCCGGGGAGTCTACGCAAAAAGTCAACATACCAAGTACCCATCACAATCCGTATCTCTCGCATTACATTATTTGCCATTTGCCTCTCGTTTTCCTCTCCCCCACTTCCCCCTTGCCGTTTTATTCACCCTCTCTCTCTCTATCCTCCCTCTCTATTTGCCTTTTTTGCCCGTTTGCTCTTGTTTGCTCGTGTGTTCGATTGCTTGCTTGTCGCTATGTCTGAAATTGGGGAAGTTATCGCCGATATGGGCGATAACAATGTCATAGAAAATTCTGATGCTCCGGCTGAAGAACCCCCTACCTACCATACAAAAAGATTTTGAATCAGTAGTGGTAATATTATTGGAAAAGGAGTTATTCAAGATTTCTTTCCTTGTGCCGGTGCTTTGCCCTCTATGGGCGGTTCTATTCTTCATAGAACTAGTAGTATTGCGGACGCTATTGCCATGCTTATCGTTGAACTTGAAAGGCAATTTATGCATATGCACCCATCTATACAAAGAATTTTCCTAGAATTTTCTAATATCGATCATTCTTCTGTTAAGCGTGCCGCTACTATCTTTTTGGCTCATGAATTTAGATTTATAATAAAAGAAGCCAAAGAAATCTTTGCGCACTATAGGGTGGACGCCGGCCGTCCTCCCATAGAATATATCCTCTTCGATCAAGAAGAAATTATGCGCTTTCAATCCCTTGATTATGCTGCCTTTAATGAAAACCTTAAAAAAGGTGCCAATCAATATTTTAATTGATAGAATCTCTGAACTTAATGATGATTTGGCTATTCAAAATAACGAGCTAGGGTGCTCTCTTGAGTTTAGGCTCACAAGGTTCTATCAAAAGAATGCTTATAATTATGAATTGGTTGTACAATACGAAGGGCCGAAAGAGGAATCTATACCTCCTAAAATTGATGTTGGGGACTTCTGTCCTTTTAAATTTAGCCCTTTTGATTACTTTTGCTTGCCTCAAAGAAAACTTGCTGCTGAACGTAGAGAATATGAAATAAGTTTCACCGATATATCATATTACTACGACACTACCTAGATCTATCCTCGCTTTTATGCCTAGCTAGGGGCATTAAACGATAGCGCTTGTTGGGAGGCAACCCAATTTTATTTTTATTCCTTGCTTTTTGCGCCTGTTTAGTAATTAATAAATTATCTAGATTCTGTTTTGGTTGTGTTTTTTGTGTTTAATTAGTGTTTGTGCCATGTAGAACCGTTGGGAAGACTTGGGGAAAGTCTTGTTGAACTTGCTGTAAAAAACAGAAACTTTAGCGCTCACGAGAACTGCTGTAATTTTTATTTGAAGAGTGCTATTTTATTAATTATTTTCTAAGATGATTAATAGATAAATTCCTCACGTCCATAAATTTATTTTAGAATTTTTGGGGTTCCAGATATTGCCCTAGCTACAGATTACTACAGATTGTTCTGTTTTTGACAGATTCTGTTTTTCGTGTGTTGTTTGCTTATTTTGATGAATCTATGGCTAGTAAAATAATTTATAATCCATGGAGAAGTTGGAATACAGTAGGTTTAACACCAATATAAATAAATAATGAGTTCATTACAGTACCTTGAAGTGGTCTTTTGTTTTCTTTCGCTAACGGAGCTCACGAGTTTTCTACTTTAAGTTTTGTGTTGTGAAGGTTTCAAGTTTTGGGTGAATTCTTTTGATGGATTATGGAACAAGGAGTGGCAAGAGCCTAAGATTGGGGATGCCCATGGCACCCCCAAGATAATCCAAGGACACCAAAAATTAAAAGCTTGGGGATGCCCCGGAAGGCATCCCCTCTTTCGTCCACTTCCATCGGTAATTTACTTGGAGCTATATTTTTATTCACCAACATGATATGTGTTTTGCTTGGAGCGTCTTGTATTATTTGTGTCTTTGTGATTTAGTATGCCACAATCATCCTTGCTGTACACACCTTTTGAGAAAGCCATACATGAATTAAAATTTGATAGAATACTCTATGTGCTTCACTTATATCTTTTTGAGCTAAGTAGTTTTGCTCTATATGCTTCACTTATATCTTTTGAGCTATGTAGTTTTGCTCTATGTGCTTCACTTATATCTTTTGAGCTATGTAGTTTTGCTCTATTTGCTTCACTTAAATTTGAACTACAAGCAAATGCTCCAGTGCACCAAAGTTGGTTGAAAATCACATGTGTGTCCTTGGGTGAATTTCTAGGTCCCATGCAAGAGACGGGAATGAAATGCAAACATGAGGGCATTGTTGCTTGCTGGCAAAATGTTGAGATGTCGGGTTTTTAAATTCTAGTAAATCCAAAACTCGTCTCAAATTCATGAAACTTGGCATGCAATCATGGAGCGGCATCAACATGTCGTGGTAAAAAAATTGTCCCATTTGGCGCATGTTTGGGTATAAGCTTCTTAGAAACCAGAGCTTCTCAGAACAAGCATGATGGTTTCGGTACAAAAAGTGCCACCTTTGGGGCGGAACGATATTCGTTGCCTCTTATTGCTTTCAAAAAATTTCTAGCACCAACATAGAACAACAGGAGTGTTGTGTTTGATCTTGGAATTTTCCGGGGTTCGTTTGGCCTTTTTTATACATTAACTGGGTTTTCTAGGCATTTTATGTGCATAATTCAAATTTGAAATACATGCACATGCTCCAGTGCATATAAATTGGTTGAAAAATCAATTATGTGTCCTTGGGTGCATGCTTAGGTCCCATGCAAGAAATGGGAATGAATTTCAAACACCAAGGCACTGTTGATTGCCGGCAAAATGTTGAGATACTTTGTTTTTAAATTCTAGTAAATCTAAAACTCGTCTGAAATTCATGATACTTGCCATGCTATCATTGAATGGCACCCAACATGTTGTGGTATTTTTCGTATCGATTTTGAGAGAAGGCGCACTCCAATAATGATAGCCAACAAAGGAATTTTGAAAACATAGCTGCCACTTTAATATCTCAAACGTTTGTATAATTCGAACCGTGTGCTCTGTTAACCATTCACGTGATGCCACGTGTCTTGGTTTTAATGGCTATAGGAGGTGCCGTGTGGACAACTGCTTGACTGAATGGGAGGCGTGCGAGCGTAGTCCGGTGCGCAAGCTCACCAGGAAGCGTAAAAGTTGTTCAACGCAAGATCTGTGCATCTCTTCAACGCAAACGTTTCAGATTATGATTTGCAAATTAAAGCTAGACTTCGGCGCTAAGCTAAGAGACACTACGATTTGTCAAAATATGCAGCTAAAAATCAATAGCACTATCTATTTTTTGCAACTAAAATTCAGTAATTAAGCATAGATTTCATTCATAGAGATTAAGCAGTCGTTCTCACGGGGAAGCGAGACAGCCTTGGACTGCCTCGCTCCCACTGGTCTATATTAATAGCGCCGCCGAGCGGCGGCACCCCCCATCCTCGCCACACATACAATCCTCTCTCTCCGCCCGCATCCTCGACGCCACTCTGAGTCCTCAAAGTCGTCAGTGTACGAGGATGCCGCCGAAATGCCCCATCAAAGGGACTGGCAACATCGGGGCTGTTGAAGCACCGGAGCACAGTGTGAATATGGAGATAGAGGTTTCCGTCGCCGCCGACGAGGTGGAGAACGAGGCTGCCAACAAGCGGAGGCAAGCCGAGAAAGAACTGCAAGCGACTCCAGCAGGCCTAGACTTCTTCAACAACCTCCCCGATGATATGTTGATAGTCATCATAACCCTCCTCCCAATCAAATATCTGGCGAGGACAGCCGCCCTTTCCCGGCGGTGGTTCCCCCTATGGCTCCTCACGCCTGTCGACCTCCTCGACGCCCACAAGCTCTACCATGGCTATCACCAAAGCTTGGATGCGTTCTCCCAGATCCTCGGTAGTCACCATGGCCCAATCAAAGGCCTTATCACGGGAAAGTTCCGCTTCAATGGCAAGGACCGAGCCAAGATTGATGAGTGGTTATGATCCCCCGCCATATATCAGCTCGAGAAGCTCAGTTTTATTGATGGGCATATGCGCATGCTGCCAACGTCCGCGCTCCACTTCGCACCAACACTGCGCCTCGCCAGGTTCATGAACTGCCATCCCCCCACTTAATGACGCGCCCGCTCTTTTTCTACCTTGACTGAAGCACCTCGATCTCGTCGTCGTCCGCATCCCAAAGGATTACATGGATCGCCTGCTCCACGGCTGTACTGCACTCGACTTCCTTCGTCTTCAGGCGATGAATTGGTCGAGTACCTTGCACATCACCTCCAGGACACTCCGGACTATTTATGTGTGTTGCTGGTGAAACAACGAGAGATCACAAAAGGTGGACCACAATATGGTCATCCAGGACACACCTTCACTTGAGAGATTACTTGCAGTTGATCAACAAGGTCCAACAAGAATCAATGTCATTTCTGCGCCGGAATTTAAAGTTGTGGGCTACTCGTCTATCAAATACTACAACTTTTAGGTACAACAATCGCCTTATACCTCTCCTTCTTGATATCAACGTTATTTCTAGTTTTGAAGATGTATGTTCGTCTATCATCCAACGAAGCTTCACCCAGACTCTGCGCACAGTGAAGGTCTTGGCACTAGAATCTGTCGGCTCCAACCTGGACCAAGTTGCCAGTTGCCTGAGATGCTTTCCGTGCCTGAAGAAGATGTATATTGAGGTGATGTTCCTTTCCAGTTAAATGTTAACCATAAGGGAGTTCAATTTTTGCAGCTTTTCCCAAGTTTAGAATGACAATGTACTACGATTTTCGATGGATTTTTGGAGGATTTTAGGATATACACCCCCACCCCATATTGGTTGCTTCATTCATATGGTTACAATCGTCCATAAGTAGATCTCTTTGGATTCTTCTATACTAGTTTTCTTAGGGATTTTTCATCCAATCCAACCTCTAGTGAAGAAGGCTACATGTTTCTAGATTGTAACCAAACGCCCATGTTAATCATGCCACATCGAAGATGGCACGTTGGTGCATTTTACAAATCCTGCAAACCAAATTGGCGTGTAGCAGTGTTCAAAACTTCATGTAGGCACTAACACGTTCTCTTCTTTTGCAGATAATAATAGGACCAGAGGTTGATAATATTTATAACGACAATCACATCGAATTCCTGGATCTGCATCTCTCAAATATTACTTTGAACTCCTATCGAGGGACCTTACCGGAGATTACAATCGCCACGTTCTTTCTTGCTAGAGCAAAGGTGCTAAGGGTACTGAGGTTGAACACGCATTTAATTAGGAAAGATGGATGGTATGATTATCAGAGTCGGCAGGTACTACAAAATGGAAGAGCCTCCAAAAATGCCAAACTTCGTATTGGAAGAGCATATGGCAAAGCAATTGGAAGTCATTGTGTCAAACCCATACATGACTTGTCAGTGGCTGATCCCTTTTCAGAAATGACGCTGTTTGCAATGTTTGAATTTGGGCATTGTAATCTTTGAATCTGAACCTTGCAATATTTATGGTATTTGTTATATTGAACCATTTTTTTTCTATTGTCTCAACGCAAATAGTTCATCTGAGTGAACCGCATGTCCTATATCGCACACACCTTGATCTGGCTGACCGTTTCTTTTGTGTTGCCTAATCACAAACAGTTCATCCGAGTGAACTGTATGTTCTACATCGCACACACCTTGATCTGGCTGACCATTTCTTTTGTGTTGCCTAATCACGAACAGTTCATCTGAGTGAACCGTATGATGTACATCGCACACACCATCATCTGGCTACCTATTTCTTTTGTTCCTCCTCATTGAAAATGGTTAACTGAACTAAACCGTATGCCCTGCATCGCACACGCAACTAAAATCTGAACCATGTTTGATGGATCCTCCATCAAAAATGTTTTGCATCTTTTTTGACGTTTTTTCTACACCACTGTTTGCGATTATTACATCGCACATAGTTTCGTCGAAGGGTCTCTGATCGTAGTGTCGCGTTAGCAACATCCTGCAGTAGTGGTGGTTCAACCGATAAAAGATCTTCGTGGAATATGTAGGAATCAATATGGGCATGCAGGTACCACTGTTGGTTATTGACTGGAGAGGTGTCTCGGTCATGACTACATGATTCCCGAACCCGCTGGTTTCCACACCTAATGTTCGTTGACGCTAGTGTAGTATTGGGATATTTGATGATTGGTAACCGAATGTTGTACAGAGTCCCGGGTGCATACAAAAAACCCTTTTCCAGTGGAAACCTAGGGAAATATAGTTGCTCAATTCATTCGATTTCGAAATAGCATATAAAGTGATTCTTGTAATTTCACTGCAGGCAGCATAGCAATTCTCGCGGGAATCTCGATCTTGTTTGGGTCGATTCCTTAACAAGAGCATAGTCGAAAGCGCCCATGAAAAGAGTAAATCATTTTCGGTATGATTAAGATCCCGGATGTCACGCGGAGTCTCGGAATGGTCGAGAGGTAAACATTTATATATGGGATGTCATATTTTAGGTTTCAGAAAAAGATGCACTTTTTTTAGTATTGTACCGTGAAGCTTCTAAAAGGTTCCAGAGGATTCTAGAGTGGTCCAGAAGTCCACAAATGGGTCCACCGTGACCCAAGGGCTGGCATGGACTGAGGGGAGGTGCCCTGGCCTTATAGGCGCACCAGGTCCTCAAATGCCCATGTGGCTAGGGAAGGGAAAAAAGTGGAGTCCTAGTAGGAGTAGGATTGGACTTGGAGTCCAAGTCATCTCCCCCTTCGTTGCGCCATAGGGCTTGGAGGGGTTGTTCCCCATGCCCCTCCACCTATATATAGACAGGAGGGGGCGCCCCAAGAGGACACACCATGCCCTTGGCGCCTCTCTCTCTCTCATTACTACGTAGTTCCTCCATCCTCATTCTAGTAGAGCTTGGAGAAGCCCTGCTGAACTAGCTCCACCACCACCATCACCACCACGTAGTCGTGTTGGTTGTGATCCCATCTACTGCTCCGCCTTCTCTTGTTGGATCAGGGAGTAGGAGATGTCATGGAGCCGCATGTGTGCTAAACTCGGAGGTGTCGTCCACTCGGCATTTGATCAGTTGGATCTTGATTGGATCGCGAAGAGTACCACTACATCAACCGTGTTATATACGCTTCCTCTTTCGGTCTACGAGGGTACGTAGACACACTCTCCCCTCTCGTTGATATATCTCCAAGATATCTATAATTTTTTATTGTTCCATGTTGTTATATTATCATTCTTAGATGTTTTATATTCATTTGATAGCAACTTTATATCTTTTTTTGGGACTAACCTATTGACATAGTGCCCATTGACAATTGATTTTTTTGCTTGTTTTTTACTTCGCGGAATATCCATATCAAACGGAACATACCGAAACTTTTTTGGAGATTTTTTGCTGCCCAAAAGACAACTTGGGAGCCAAGGAAGTGCGAGAGGGGAGGCCCGTGGGGCCCACAATACACCAGAGCGCACCAGAGGCCCCTCGCGTGCCCTGGTGGGTAGTGGGCCCCACGGGAGTCCTTTCCACACCCTCTTAGCTCTATAAATACCCAAATATTCCAGAAACCCTAGGGGAGTCGAGGAAACACAATTCCAGCCACGCAAGTTCCAGAACCATGAGACCCAATCTAGAGGCCTTTTCCGGCACCATGCCGGAGAGGAACACGATCATGGAGGAGTTCATGATCCTCATTGGTGCTCCTACGATGATGCGTGACTAGTCTCCCACAGTCCTACGGGTTCGTAGGTACTAGCCAGATGTCTTCATCTCTCTTTTTGATTCTCAATACAATGTTCTCCTCGATATTCTTGGAGATCTTGATGTAAAGACTTTTTACGGTGTGTTTGTTGGTGTCACGGGAAACCACGGCCACCTATGGGACTAGGAGGTACCTTGCTGGTTCGACAGGGGGGTAACACGTTGCACAATGAGCGAAGGGGCGTGGGACACCGCGGCAGGGATCACACAAGCGTTCTACCCAGGTTCGGTCCACCGTGAGGCGTAAAACCCTACTCCTGCTTTCGTGGATTGATGGCGGAAAAGGTGGTGGTGGAGCGTAGTACACTTTCCCGGCCAGAATTGCCTTTTGGCAGCAGCGACTACGCACGTATGGGGGTGTAAGTTATCCAACACTACTGTAGGATGCTGCTAACACGACACTACGATCAGAGACCTTTCGAGAAACTGCGTGCGATGCAATAATCGCAAACGGTGGTGTATGAAAACCGTCAAAAATGTATAAAACGTCTGCGATGATGTCACATCCCTAGCTTCTGGTACTGCCTGCTGTTTGCATTTTGTTGCATCATGTTTAAATTTTATTTAAGTTGAAATGGGGATTGATCAAACCCTAGTGTCAGAAAGAATTCAAATAGGATCAAATAAAATCTTTTTCAAATAACCCAAAATGCCTTTAAAAAATGTTCATGATTTAGGGAAAAAGGTGTAAACCCTATCCAATGATTATGCATATTTTGATTGGCGTTTTGGTTTTTGAGTTAAGTCACTAAGTATTTCAATTAGAGCTATGAATTCCTATAGATAATTCTATAGCTCCAATAATTATGGAACTTTATGTGGGGCTCTGAAATAATTCAGTTTGCATCCACAAATAAGTTAAGAAGCAACAAAAATAATTTGGTTAGGAAACCAAATTCAAACTTACTGCAGGAAATAGAAAACATAATTAAAATAGAAAACTAGAGAGTGATGAAAAACCTACCTGGCCACTTACCTGGCAGCCCAAGTACGCGGCCCAGCCCACCAGCACCCTACCATCGTCTTCCTCCCCTTGCCCCGAAGCAGCTGCGTGCCAGCAGCAGCGCACATAGGAGCTCCACCTCCTGCTTGCCACGGAGGCGCCCCCGAGCCCATCCGACGCGCCTGGAGAAGCCCCGCGGACCTCCTCCCTCACTCCCTCATCTCTCTGGTCTCTCCCTCACCCCCTAACTCCTCCCCGAGCTCCATCCGAGAGCAACCGCCGGCCACCGTCTCGTGTACGCGCAGCCACAACCGTCCCCTCGCCCTCCGGTCATGTCCCCGAGCTCTGAATCCTCAGGCTGTTTCACCAAGACGAAGGAACCAAGCCCGGACGACCTGCATTGCCGTTGCCATCGTCTTCTTCAACCTCGGGGCGCCGAGATCCCCAGCGACCTTCCGACATCACCAGCCCCTCCCCGAGCTCGCCGAGGCCCTCGTTGCAACCGCTTTGAGCCCCCGGTCATTTCCCCCTAACCCCGCCTCTGTTTGATTGCCATAGCCGCCGCCCCCTTGCTAACAGTAGCCGCCGCCACACGGGCTCGTCGCCGGCGAAGCCCCGGTGACCATTTGGTCACGCGCGTGCACCCGTTGTGCCTGCCACGACGCGTAGAGCACCCCCAGTGCCTCCGCTCGCTCGTTTGTGAGTAGCAGCACCGAACCAGACCTCACCCAAGCTCCGGCCGCCGCTCACGAACTCGCCGTCGTCGGTTCCAGCCACCACAGGCCCGACCACCACCACCGTTCAACGCGCGCCAGCGAGGCTCTCGAACGAGCCCAAGCACACCTCGAACCGAGCCCTGTGGGTGATTCCCGAACACCTCTGCCGTGTCTGGCCATGGCTGACGGCCTAATTCCGGTGAAAATGCCATTAGGCACTAACCTAATGACCCCCTGGCTCAATGACAAGTGGGGCCAGCCCCTGTTAAGTTTTGTTTTAGGCTAAACCTAATCACTAATTAGCATTGTTTCAATGACATGTGGGTCCCGCATGTCAGGTTTGACTCTGGTCAAGTCTGTTGACTGGCTGACGTCACACTAACGTAATGCTGATGCAGTAATCACTTTTCTGGATTTCAAATAAATCTAAACGATTTATTAATTTCAGAAAAATGTCCTAAACTTCTAAAAATCATAGAAAATCAACTGTATCTTAGAATTAAATAAATTATATATGAAAAATTATCAGAAAAATCCAATCTATCCATCTGTGGCATTTTCATGCATGTTAGAACAACTTATAGCTGCTTAATTGGACAAATCAATAAATGGCATTTGAAATGCCTTACATGGAGTTTGAATTTAAACCTTTGGTTCAAACCAACTTCATTTAATCTGGTTGCTAGATGCATTAGCCCAAACACCAGCATGTTGCCATGTCATGATCATACATCATATTGTTGCATTGCATTGATTGTGTTCTTTCCATGTTTGCCGGTGATTGTTCCCCCTCGGTAGACGTATGTTTCGACGATGTGATCAATGACACCGATGAATAGCTATATCATCTTTAGAAGTGACAGGCAAGCAAAATCCCCTTGTTCATTCCGATACAATCCCACTCTCTCGCTCCTGCTCTCTTTTACTGCATTAGGACAACAACGATTCAACTGTTACATGTTGCGGTAGTTGAACCCCTTTCCTTTGCATGACCTGTCATTGCCACAGTAAATAGATGAAACCCACTACCATGAGTAGGAGTTGTTTGAGCCTTGGTGTGCCTACTCATTCATGCTTGTTTGTCATGCCTGCTATTTCTTAGAGTTGAGTCAGGTCTGATTCATCAGGGATGAATTAGAGGTGTGAGAACATGTCCTACTGTTTTGAGCTAAGCATGTGAACATGATTTGCTAAAGGTATCGGTGAGAGTCCATGTCGGAGTACATGGTGGGTTGTCTCATTGAAGCCATCCTTAGGAACTGAGTTCTGTGTTTGTGATCCGTGAACAGCTACTACCGCACATTGGAATGCTCAAGTGCCCCTCTCAACTTATTAATGAACTTGATCTCTGTCCAGGAGTTGCAACTAGTTTCTGGTGTTTGTAGGTTGTGTTAGTAGTCTACCAAGTGGCACCCGGTACAGGTGGGCTTGGGACAGACTAGGCACAGTGGCACGGTGTACCAAGTGGCACCCGGATGGTGGGCTTGGGAACCCTGCTCACATCGTTTGGGGCCATGAGTGACACCCCGGCCGGATCTCCTTGCGGATGGAACCCGAATAGGCGATAAACCTGGACTAGAGACTTGTTGGTTAGTCAGGTCGTGGCCGACTCCCTCGCCAGGCTTTCGCTTGAAGGTTGCCAAGATACACGATGTGTACATGGTGGTAAGTGGCGAGAGCGTGTGTGAAGAAGTACACCCCTACAGGGTTATCATTATCTATTCGAATAGCCGGATTCCTCGGATATGGAAACTTGGACCACTTGCATAGTTCATAGACAAGTGAAAGTGGATACTCTAAAATGCGCAAGATAATCATGAGTGCTACGAATGGCGTTCTCGTAGGGAGAAAGGACTGGATCGATAATGGTTTATTGATATGGCGAATATGTGGACTCGTGTGCGCCACCTCAAAAGAGTTATTTGCAGTTGTAGTTCAGGATAGCCACCGAGTCAGAGCTGGCTTGGTGCAGTCCAACTCCACCACCCCCTTTGTTGATACTGATGCATATGTAGCTAGTTCTGATGTAAGTCTTGATGGGTACATTTGTACTCACGTTTGCCAATTTTATGTTTTGCAGAGAAACGTTAGTCTCGCTAGTAGTTCCGCGTGGACTTTGACATTTAGCTTGTTACCTCAGCTATGATCTTGTACCCTTGGGAGGGTCTTGTAGATAGTCAGGCTTCTGAGCCTTCTTCATTTGTTGTTGTCTGTACTCAGAGAAGTTAAGCTTCCGCATGTGCTTGTTGCTTGTATGTTCTGTATGTTGGGTCATGAGACCCATGTTTGTAATACTTGGCTCCTCGGAGCCTAATGAATAAATACTTGAGTCATAGAGTTATGTTGTGATGCCATGTTGTATTTACACATATCGAGTATATTGTGTGTATGATTGAAATGCTTGGTATGTGTGGGATCCGACAACCTAGTTGTTTATCCTTGGTAGCCTCTCTTATGGGGAAATGTAGTCTTGTGCTTCCATGAGCCATAGTAGTCTGCTACAGCCCGGTTCACCAGAGTCCTGCTAGCCCAGCACTACTGCTCCGGAACACTTGACTGGCCAGCATGTGATTCCCTTCGTTCCTTTGTCTGTCCCTTCGGGGAAATGTCACACGGTGACATCTGGAGTCCTGCCTAGCCTGCTACAGCCCGAGTTCCCGGAGTCCTGCTAGCCCAGTGCTACAGCCCGGATTCACACGCTGCTGACCGACGTGCTCGATGTTGATTCATGTATGCATGTCCCCGTAAGTTAGTGCCACTTTGGGTTCATGACTAGTCATGTCGGCCCGGGTTCTCCGTCATATGGATGCTAGCGACACTATCATATACATGAGCCAAAAGGCACAAACGTTCCTGGGCCATGGTAAGGCGACACCCGTGGGAATACCGTGCGTGAGGCCGCAAAGTGATATGAGGTGTTACAGGCTAGATCGGTGTGACTTAGAATCGGGGTCCTGACAGCTTTGGTATCAGAGCCTGACTGCCTGTAGGATTACCAAGCCAAGATGGTCGAAGTCGTGTCTAGAAATGCTTTAGTTATATAAGGGAATTGATTGTGGATGGGAACGTAAGGCTCTTTTACTCCTTATGCTCATGACCTTCTGATCTGAGTCATCTTATCTTTTCTACGGGGTTAAGAACTAGGCTTCTCTTCTATCTCTCAGGATGACGTGTTACTAAACCGTAGTTGCCTAGGATTGTTGAGTTCAAGCCTCAGTTCAGTTCCTACTACTTCTGTATGTTCAGAGTTGGCCTTAGAACCTTGATATTGTGATGTTGAGAGGTTATGCCACCATCTTTGCAGGATGTCTCAAATCATTTTGAGCATTTACAGCCGTTATGCTGTCCGAGTCATCCCAAGTTTCTAAATAATCTGATGCACTTGCAAATCTTTCCTCCATGTTCCGTTGTATTTTGGGCCAGATTAAGCACACTAATCGGTGTGTTGAGGTACTCCATTTCCTTGACATGTATGTTGGAGTTAGTATTATGACCCTAGGTGTCCTCGAGAATTTAGCAATTCTTCCGTATCCCCAGTGTGATGATTCTGGCCATCATTCTTGAAAGCGTCCCGTGATGCCATTTAGTTAGTAGGCATTCTATTTCTGGTTTTTGAGCCCAAGTTTCACTCTACTTACCTTATGTTGTTAGTATTTGCTAGTCCCCTTAAGATAGTAGTAACCTTTGCGATAGTCCTCGAGGTCCGTGGTATCTCATTCTTCCAATACCATGAACCATCATGGCAGAAGTTCTTTTGAACCAAAAGATCACAACCAGGGTGCTCTTGAGGACTACTCCATTTATATTGTGACTCCGCCAGTCCTTCCTTTTCTGCATGGGTTATTCGGAAGAATTATGTTGAACTTTGCTCGACATACTGATCTATGCACCTACAACTCACAAAGTTATATATTCCTTTGAGTTGTCCCTCTTTAGTTATTTTCTGGCCCTATGTCTATCAATTGATAGTCAGGACTAATTGTGCATCCATGTTATCAATGCTTATTATTCTTGTGGTCCGTCAAGCCATCCTATTCCAGAATGACTAGGAGAAACAAACTCCAGAACCTCATCCATATCTAGGATTGGATCAAAACAATTGTATTCCGCAGATCAAAATGCCAATCTAGCTTTTGCTCTGCTCTACCTTGGAGTGTTACCATCTTTATGTCAGGAGTGTCATGAGAATTGCACCACCTCTTATGAATTCTTGATGCAGTAATACTTCTTGCCATCATTGTTCATTCCTCGATTCCGTGTTATTGTAACCGGAGTGCCGACAAGTGTACTGTGATGTGCCAAATCAATACTCCTAGCAACTCCGTTGCTTGGTAGTTAATGGACAATACTCTCATTCTTAGCGTGCTGGTTATTGAATCATCATCCTAAGATTGATCGTGCTACCTAGTCCATATTTCCGGGTGCACTCATCGACCAATGAGTTAGGACTGTGACAATCCCTTGCTCCTTGATCATATCATCTTGCCCTGAAAAGCAAGATTGTTCTCGAGCTTAATAACATATCGGTGGTTCATGATTTTCTGGATATCTTCACGGAACTATCACCACGTCGTCCCCTGACCGATATGTTGAGTTTGTGATCAAGTTAGTTTTTCAATAAACCACTCTTCCTCCAAGAATCCGTGTTAGATACCTCTGAACTAATTGGTTAAGCTAAAACAACAACTTGGAGAGTTGGAAGATAAAAGCTTAATCCACTTAGTTCACTCCAAAGGGGATATCTTGTGTGTGTGTGTGCTGAAGAAAGATGATATCTCCATCGTTTGGTCCTCGTGATCAGTTGTTGGATCTATTGCCTTGTCAAAACTTTGACTAGAGTATGGGCTATCGTCAAGTCAAATTAGAACCAACGATGTTCATAATGTTGTCTTACTCGTGGTTGATCGCTCGGGCATACACCATTACAACTTTTGGTCTGACCAATGCTATCACCGTGTTCACATGATGATGGAAGTCCAATGATATGGAAATTTCGATGAGTTGTTGTTGAGCCCATCAGCAGCATTTTGTGTTTCCCGTGATTCATGTTGAACATTACACTAGTGTTGGAAACTTTATAAGCATTGCCCTCATGTCCCGTTCATGAAGCACATGTCCGGTTGAAAGACGTGAGTTCCTCTAATTCATGTGCATCTGATGCAAGTTGCCGCCATGGATTCGAGAAAGCTTGTTCTTGTTTCCTCTGGTACCATCCCAAGTCAGTTATGCATGTGTGAATGTATTCTATGGTTTGGTAGATTAATTACCTCCACTCCATATGTATTCCCTAGCACACCAAGCCACTAATTGATTTGTTCAAGGAAAACAAGTTCCTTCTTAAGACCCGTGGCTTATACAAGGACTTCGATATCCTTGATGATGGTTCCCCACCTGAACTCGGTAGTGTTTTATTATAAGACTACTACGTGGTCATGCTTCTTTTGGACAGCATGTTCACAGGTTTGTAGCAGAACCAGCTCATGTTTTGTAGCTTGCTATCGTAGTTCATCTCCTGAGAGTTTCGTAGCATTATCTCGTCGATTTGTGTTGCAACTCTTCATTTCCAGACATGTGAGTCTGAAGTATCCCGTTTCTAACTAGATCTGAATCTCAGGCACATATGATGGTTGGAACATTCCCAACATTTGCATTTTGTTCCCAGCTTGCACCCCATCGTGCCAATTTTCCATGGGCTGCCCTTCTCAGCAGTTGCTTCCAGGATCATCTCCAAAAGTGGTCCTACAATGGGTTCCATACATTTTCGATGATAAGCAAAAATCATCCATTGCGTTGTCTTCAACAAGGTAGTCCACATCATCCATTCTAGTCGGGATATGCCATTCTTCCGAACTCCTTCAAGTAATCGATTGCAAATTGCCTTAGGCTGGTTAAAGAGTCTCAATGATCTCTATGTCAAAAGTAATTCTTTCTGCCACTTAGGGGAATAATCCTACGAGTCACCTCCTCTAGGGTGCCCCGTTATGGAATCGTGGTAATTATCTCCTCGCTTCTTTGAACCCATCCGCCATCTTCTTAAGAGTGGAATAGTTGCCTACCAAATCGAACTTCACCATCCGTTACTATCCATCCATCTTGATGTATGTTTTGTGTCCAAACTCAAGAGATGTTTCAACGTCTCACTCCATGAGTTGATCCTGAGTGCTCGACCTTCGAGGAGATCGATTCCTATAGAGTTTCTTTCTGTCGTTGTTGTGTTGGATGGAGTTTTCGAAAGCAAAGACGTCAAGATCAATTTGAAGCAATGAATCAACATATTCGAGAAATGCAATGGATCGTGAAGATTGTGTTAGCTTGTATCCCTCTGTCTTCTTACCTCATGACTTGAATCTTGGGACGAGATTCTTGTTTAGTGGGGGTGAGTTGTCACATCCCTAGCTTCTGGTACTGCCTGGTGTTTGCATTTTGTTGCATCATGTTTAAATTTTACTTAAGTTGAAATGGGGATTGATCAAACCCTAGTGTCAGAAAGAATTCAAATAGGATCAAATAAAATCTTTTTCAAATAACCCAAAATGCCTTTAAAAAATGTTCATGATTTAGGGAAAAAGGTGTAAACCCTATCCAATGATTATGCATATTTTGATTGGCGTTTTGGTTTTTGAGTTAAGTCACTAAGTATTTCAATTAGAGCTATGAATTCCTATAGATAATTCTATAGCTCCAATAATTCTGGAACTTTATGTGGGGCTCTGAAATAATTCAGTTTGTATCCACAAATAAGTTCAGAAGCAACAAAAATAATTTGGTTAGGAAACCAAATTCAAACTTACTGCAGGAAATAGAAAACATAATTAAAATAAAAAACCAGACAGAGATGAAAAACCTACCTGGCCACTTACCTGGCAGCCCAAGTAGGCGGCCCAGCCCACCAGCACCCTGCCATCGTCTTCCTCCCCTCACCCCGAAGCAGCTGCGTGCCAGCAGCAGCGCACATAGGAGCTCCACCTCCTTCTTGCCACGGAGGCGCCCCCGAGCCCATCCGACGCGCCTGGAGAAGCCCCGCGGACCACCTCCCTCACTCGCCCATCTCTCTGGTCTCTCCCTCACCCCCTAGCTCCTCCCCGAGCTCCATCCAAGAGCAACCGCCGGCCGCCGTCTCGCGTACGCGCAGCCACAACCGTCCCCTCGCCCTCCGGTCGTGTCACCGAGCTCTGAATCCTCACGCCGTTTCTCCAAGACGAAGGAACCAAGCCCGGACGGCTTGCATAACCGTTGCCATCGTCTTCTTCAACCTCGGGTCGCCGAGATCCCCGGCTACCTTCCGACATCACCAACCCCTCCCCGAGCTCGCCGAGGCCCCCGTTGCAACCGCTTTGAGCCCCCGGTCATTTCCCCCCTAACCCCGGCTCCGTTTGATTGCCGTAGCCGCCGCCCCCTTGCTAACAGTAGCCGCCGCCCCCTTCCATGATAGCATGCCAAGTTTCATGAATTTCAGAAGAGTTTTGGATTTACTAGAATTTTAAAACAAGGCATCTCAACGTTTTGCTAGTAATCAACAGTGCCCTGGTGTTTGAATTTCATTCCCATCTCTTGCACGGGACCTAGAAATTCACCCAAGGACACAGATTCGATTTTTTTAACCAACCTTAGTGCATTGGAGCATGTGTTTGTAGTTCAAATTTGAATTATGCACATAAAATGCGTAGAAAACCAAGTTAATGCATAAAAATGTCCAAACGAACCCTGAAAAATCACAAAACTTGACACAACACTCCTGTTGTTCTGTGTTAACACTAGAAATTTTCTGAAAGCAATAAGAGGCAATGGATATTGTTCCATCCCCAAAGGTGCACGTTCCGCATCGAAACCATCATGCCTGTTGTGAGAAGCTTATACCCGAACCTGCCCCAAATGGGACAAAATTTTTATGATGACATGTTGATGCCGCTCCATGATAGCATGTCAAGTTTCATGAATTTCAGACGAGTTTTGGATTTACTAGAATTTAAAAACCAGGCATCTCAACATTTTGCCGGCAATCAACATTGCCCTGGTGTTTGAATTTCATTCCCATCTCTTGCATGGGACCTAGAAATTCACCCAAGGACACACATGTGATTTTTCAACCAACTTTAGTGCATTGGAGCTTGTCCTTGTAGTTCAAATTTGAATTATGCACATAAAATGCCTAGAAAACCCAGTTAATGTAGAAAAAAGGCCAAATGAACCCTGAAAAATTCCTAGATTAAACACAACACTCCTGTTGTTCTATGTTGAAACTAGAAAATTCTTGAAAGCAATAAGAGGCAACGGATATCATGCCATCCCCAAAGGTGGTACGTTCCCTATTGAAACCATAATGCTTGTTTTGAGAAGCTCTGGTTTGTGAAAAGCTTATACCCAAACCTGCCCCGAATGGGACAACTTTTTTACCACCACATGTTGATGCTGCTCCATGATAGCATGCCAAGTTTCATGAATTTCAGACGAGTTTTGGATTTACTAGTATTTAAAAACCAGGCATCTCAATGTTTTGCCAGCAATCAACGGTGCCTTGGTGTTCGAATTTCGTTCCCATCTCTTGCATGGGACCTAGAAATTCACCCAAGGACACAGATTAGATTTTTCAACCAACCTTAGTGCATTGGAGCATGTGCTTGTAGTTCAAATTTAAATTATGCACATAAAATGCCTAGAAAACCAAGTTAATGCATAAAAATGTCCAAACGAACCCCGAAAAATCACAAAAATTGACACAACACTCCTGTTGTTCTGTGTTGACACTAGAAATTTTTTGAAAGCAATAAAAGGCAATGGATATCGTTTGATCCCCAAAGGTGAGGCATTCCTTATCGAAACCATCATGCTTGTTGTGAGAAGCTCTGGTTTGTGAGAAGCTTATACCCGAGCTTGCCAAAATGGGACAAATTTTTTACCATGACATGTTGATGCCGCACCATGATAGCATGCCAAGTTTCATGAATTGCAGACGAGTTTTGGATTTACTAGAATTTAAAAACCAGGTATCTCAATGTTTTGCCGGCAATCAACTGTGCCCTGGTGTTTGAAATTCATTCCCATTTCTTGCATGGGACCTAAGCATGCACCCAAGGACACACATGTGATTTCTCAACCAACTTTGGTGCACTGGAGCATGTGCTTGTAGTTCAAATTTGAATTATGCACATAAAATGCCTAGAAAACCTAGTTAATGTGTAAAAAGGGCCAAACAAACCCCAGAAAATTCCTAGATTAAACACAACACACCTGTTGTTCTATGTTGACACTAGAAAGTTTTTGAAGGCAATAAGAAGCAACATATATTGTCCCATCCCCAAAGGTGGTACGTTCCCTATCGAAACCATCATGCTTATTGTGAGAAGCTTATACCTGAACCTGCCCAAAATGGGACAAATTTTTACCATGGCATGTTGATGCCGCTCCATGATAGCATGCCAAGTTTCATGAATTCAGACGAGTTTTGGATTTACTAGATTTTAAAAACCAGGCATCTCAATGTTTTGCCGACAATCAACAGTGCCATGGTGTTTGAATTTCATTCCCATCTCTTGGATGGGACCTAGAAATTCACCCAAGGATACACATGTGATTTTTCAACCAACTTTGGTGCACTGGAGCATATGCTTGTAGTTCAAATTTGAATTATGCACATAAAATGACTAGAAAACCCAGTTAATGTATAAAAAAGGCCAAACAAACCCTGAAAAGTTCCAAGATTAAACACAACACTCCTGTTGTTCTATTTTGACACTAGAAAATTTTTGAAAGCGATAAGAGGCGACGGATATCGTCCCGTCCCAAAAGGTGGTACGTTCCCTATAGAAACCATCATGCTTGTTGTCAGAAGGTCTGGTTTGTGAGAAGCTTATACCCAAACCGGCCCCAAATGGGACAAAAATTTCACCACAGCATGTTGATGCCGCTCCATGATAGCATGCCAAGTTTCATGAATTTCAGATTAGTTTTGGATTTGCTAGAATTTAAAAACCAGGTATCTCAACGTTTTGCCGGCAATCAAGAGTGCCCTGGTGTTTGAAATTCATTCCCATCTCTTGTATGGGACCTAGAAATTCACCCAAGGACACACATCTGATTTTTCAACCAACTTTAGTGCATTGGAGCATGTGCTTGTAGTTCAAATTTGAATTATGCATATAAAATGCCTGGAAAACCCAGTTAATGTATAAAAGAGGCCAAACGAACCCCGACAAATTCATTCCCATTTCTTGCATGGGACCTAAGCATGCACTGAAGGACACAAATTTGATTTTTCAACAATTTGTATGCACCGGAGCATGTGCATGTAGTTTAATTTTGAATTGTGCACTTGAAATGGCTAGAAAGCCAGTTTAATATATATAATGTCCAAACAAACCCTAAATAATTCCAATTCTTTTATGACACACATATGGTTGCATGTTCACTGCACATAAAAGGTCTAGCAATTCAAACAGCGTCCATTGCCGCTGTGACCCCATTTTGTAATTCAAATCAAGTAGATCCCACATAGTTTATTATTACCAACCGTTTGAGATGTATTACGAAATATCTTGGAGCACCGTCGGTGTATAGTACGCCTATGGCTTACGCGAGAAGGTGCGTTGGCTACAGTCCATAGCCGGTGTGTCAAGCAAACTAGCTTGCTCCCCAAAAACTCCCGCCTCTGCATGCCTCGCAATCTCAAATATATCTACCACCTGGAAGGCTATCATGTTTGACGGCACACGATTAGTATGTGTGGACCGTGTGCGATGTCTGTTACTCCCGCTCTACTTCAGTCCCTTGATTCAAATTTTCAGTAGCCCCGGCATTTTACTCCCGCCTCTGCATCCCTCGCAGTCCCAAAAATATCTGCTCGCCCTTGATCCAAATTTTCAGTAGCCCCTCCATGTTAGTCATGCCTAGTAAAATTTTTTGTTGCCGCAGAATTTCCTCAAACACAACCTCCGCTCACACAAACACACACAACCCTCGAAACCATTAGTAGGTATCCGCCATCGCCTCCATCCTCAACCTCTGTGTGTGTGCCGGGGAGCTCGAGGAACAATGCCTAAAAATAGGTTTATGGCGGCCTTTTCACCCGACCCCGGCGAGGTGGCCACTGAGGTGTCCCCGTCATCCTCCGTGGTCCCGGTCCGCTGTCGCCGGTCCCCCGATCCGCCCGCCGCCGCGCCCCTACGCCGGTTCGAGGACTTCCCCCTCCTCCCCCGGACCCGGTAGCCGACGAAGTCCTACCTCGGGGTCCGGCAATGGCGGTGGGGGAAATGGGTCACCGAGATTACAGGTCGAGAGACCCACACCCCCAGTGGCTCGGTAGCTTCCACACGCCCGAGCTCGCGGCCATGGAGTATGACCGCTGGCAGGTCCGTGACCACGGCGCGACGGCTAGGCTCAATTTCCCCTTCAGCACACGTCTGGTCGAGCTCGTTCGGTCGGAGCCACGGGTGCTGAGCTCGGCTATGGCGCGGGAGGACCGCGAGGCATGGGAGCACCTTGAGGCCGAGGCCGCCGACGAGGCCTACATGCAAAAGCTCCACTGGTTCAGCCGGAGGTCATGGAGGCGGAGCAGGCGATCTTTGCCGGCATGGAGGGCGGCGAGGTGATCGCGCTCTCCTCCGATGATGAGGTCGAAGGCGGCGAGGATGGAGGCGAGGTTATCGTGCTCTCCTTTGATGACAAGGTAGAAGGCGGCGGCGACGGCGGCGCGAAGGGCGTCGATGTGGGCCCCAAGAACGAGGAGATCGACGTCGACGAGTTAAGGAGTGCCTTCCCCAACGACCCCGACGACGGTATTGTCCCTGACCCGGATCGCGGCACACCATACATGACGAGGAAGGATTGGCTCGACCTCTACTTCGAATGATTGTAGTTTAGCTTAATTTAAATTTATGTTTTATGTTCGGTTATGCAAAACTATCTAGGTTTATGTTTGAATGCATGCTAATTTCGGTTGAACCTGCTTTGAACTTGATCGAATTGAAGTTTACAACCTTAAGTTTAGAGGATCAACTAGAAAAGGCCAAAAATTGCTAGAGTATATAAAAATATATATCCACTAAGGGGTTTAGTCCTTTAACTTTTTAAGTGTCGCCTAGAGATGTCCTTATGACTTGTTTATTTCAGTTCTTCACAATGTGATGCTCTATATGTGCAACTATTTGTCGTGCAGTTCAATTTCATCAATAACAGTTTCAACAATACCACTATGAATTACGATATTTAGTTGCTGTTAAGAATATAGCAGTTAACATGCCTTTTCATTTTTCAATTGTTGTTTAGCAACATGCATTGTACTGAATGACTAAATATGCAATCCCAGGCTACATAGCAATAAGGAAGAGTGTTACCTTAATGTTCTGATGATGTCTAGATATACATGTAATAAAACCTTATATAATGGGATGGATGGAGTGTTGTACTACATCATTTTTCAATTGTTGTTTAGCTTCTAATATTAACTTGGTGCTTTTAGGTACATATATCATTGCGAAAGATCCACACTTCGACCCTTTCTAGATATGGGGAAATCAGATATTCATGAACCAGCGTCAAGTGAGGAAACCGATAAAGATTGTTATTAAAATGTGTCAATCGAACTATCTGTTTACACTTTATGCAAGACAATAGTGAACCGTAGGATGGTAAGTAAGAACCCTGTAGCCTTGTTTTTACTGCCCGTAATGAGTTGTGTTAGATGACAATATCTGAATCTTTTTTCTTTTGCAATGGATCCTAAAGCAGTTTACTCTAGATTACCTCTCAAACTCCATGATTGGCGACCGGCCATCACAAGGGTTGGACTAGATTACTGCATGCCTTCTGCATCCAGGAAAGCAAAATAGGGCCATTCCGCTTCACCTTGTTCAGCAACTAGAATGTTTGTCGCCTCTTTCTTTACCATCTGTAATAGTACAAGTATAGAACCCTGTTACATCATTCTTTATTTGGTGCTTATGTAATTCTTAAACATATGTACCTGTGAATTAAATAATGCATTGGTTGTTTGAACCTGATGGATATGAATAAAGCTATAGCCTACTTTCAAGTTTAAATTCGGTACAATTTTAAATTGCAGCAATTAAACTAGGGCTAAATTACATTGTGCAGGTCATTACAGCACACACGGTTGGTAAAACAGAAACGTTTGTGATATACACCATAATATGAGATGGTTCACGGAGAGGAAACTTGTGCAAGCATGCACACAGTTGCCATTTGCAAAGCGTGTGTGATGTCAGACACTATCACATACAGTGCGTGAAAACTAAATGTGTGTGATTATCTACCTATCATACACGGTTTATAATCATGAACTGTTTGTGATGTGCCAGGCATCGTAAAACTCCCGTGCCTAGAATCTGCCTGGAAAACACCTGTCCCTGGAATCTCCCTAGTTTTAGGCAGAACCGAAAAACTCCGACTGCGATGGCAATGCGAGCACAAACGAGTAGCAAGGATGAAGTGTTTGGGATATTCGAGATATCAGAAACGGTTATATAGGGACAACTGTATGCATCAAGGCTCCCTATCCCCGACGGTTTCTGGGTCGTGTGGGAAGGACCCCCCCTATTGCCCACACTCACTAGGCGACGGTTCCAAATGCTGTTGCAGAAAGGGGTCAAAAACTGTTTGTTTAGGACTGACGTGCACCAGTGCAACCTTCTAACCCCTTTTAGGGTCGCCATGGGCCTCCTTTTAGGGATCAAGGGGTAACCATAGTGGCAAACTAGTCATTATACACTAATGTGATAGCAAATAGTGCTATCATACCTAACTGTACGGGCTGACAGGGTGCATTAAATGCACTGCTTACTGTCACATCACCGGTTGCCCGGCAAGGCTTGCCGGGGCTATCTTGCCAGCGCCACGCATGTTCTCGTGACACATCGCATGATAGGTGTCATCTGTGGGTTTCTCCAGTAGGAAATGGCTGTCGTGTGGCGAATGTCTTGCGGCTTCACACAGCATTAATCGACGACATGGTCGTGGTTGAGTGGTTGGTGAGGTGGTTCTGCCTTCGCGAGCCCCGGCAGGCCCTCATGGGGTGTCTTGGTTGTATTTTTCTGGTGGTGGCCTCGCCCCTTGCCGGGCCCACCTTCCCGGCAAGGGAGGCCCTTCTCTTGTCAATATCCTGCTTCTCTGGCTCGATATTGGTCTTTCTGATCTGTATGCTGGTCCTTCGAATCTCTTGTTCCTTGTAACCTGACTTGGGCTGGTGCTTCAATCTTGTTACTATGCCTGTGCATAATCTGGGCGACAGACCCAGGGTCTGTTGCACCGACAGAAGCCCCCGGGCCTGGCCTGAATGCGCTGCCGACCATCGTTGGGGTAGGGCCTAATAAGTGCACAGGCAAGGGTTGCTAAAGAGGCTGGTCTCTTGAGGTTTCCTTTGCTTCTTCATGAGCCTTGATTCTGGGCCAGTTTCCAGTTTCTCTGTGCGTCAGGCATGACATTGTGGATGAAATTTGATCGTGGCCCGTGGATTCTCCTCGCCCCACAATCACGGGGCGGAAGCTGCCATCCCACTTGCCTCCCGTTCCACACGCACCTGCCACATGTCCCACATGCATTGGGCGTGGTAGGTGGTGGACGCGGAGGACATGGGGAGGGGTGCCATGGCTGAAAACCAAGCATCGATGGTTGGAGAAGAGGGTCGGCCTCGACCCTTAGAGCTTTAGAGGGTGCAGAGAGGCCGCATTGGAGGAGCGGGGCGGCCGCTTCCCATATGAGGAGCCATCCCCCTACCCTATTTCCCTATAAAACAGGGGGCAGGAGTGTCACTTCTCCACACACAGTTCTCCTTCTTCTTCTTTGCAACCATTCCCTTCCAGCCATGGCAAGAGCGCGAGGACGCGGTGGTGTCTTAGCAGCGGCAACGAGGGCTTCTGCTCGACAACGCATCCCTCCTCCCCCAGAACCTGAGGTGGCGGAGCCGGCTGTGGGGGGAGGAGGAGGGCTCCTCCCCTGATGGAAGGCCACTTTGGTGACCAACCCCGGGAATTCATCATCAGGCTGTACAAGCCCTTGTGTGGTCATCTTCATCTCCCAACTCCCTTCGTAGGGGAGATGGAACTCAAGCAACCATGCACTCTGCGGCTGCACATGAGGGGTTGCGGGAATGGAGGTATGAGGGTTGATGTCGACTTCCCTGCTCCTCATGTGATGTATCTTCGCCGCGGCTGGAAGACCTTTACCCGTGCCCATGGCTTCTCGGAGAGGCATGTTCTCCAGTTCAAATTAATGTAGAACGGCCTGCTCCCCGTCAAGATATTCGGGTGCTCATGAGGTCGCTTAGGGTGTTGCGCGAAGAGCTCAACCGACGACGAAAGCTCCTCCTTGAGGGAAATCGACGAGGAGGACAGTGATGGCGATGATGATATCAGCAGGCGAGGGAGCGACGACTCTGACTCCGGATGATCGTCGCCCGCACCATCTTCATCACGCGGTAGCACCATCATCTGCATCTGCCTCTCCTCCCCGGCAACGCGATTTGCTGGGAAGTTGGATGCAGAGGTGCGAATGATGCTGACGGGCTCCTCCAGCAGCTTCTAGCCAGACTCTGGCAGGCTTCCTGTCGGGCTCTGTTAGCCCTGCCGAGTCCTACTAGCCCTGGTGATGATGGTTGACGGGGCCGCCTTCCGCCATGCTCTCCATCGAGGCGTTCCCTTGCGCTCCCGTTCCCGCTGGGCTACCTCTCCTAGAGCCCGATGGGAGCGGGCTAGGCTCCCCCCCAGCCGCTCCTTTTGCCCTTCTTGCCTTCGACAGCCATTCCTAGGAGGAGAGGGACAAGAAAGGGCATTACAAAGCACTTATCTTTTTTCAATCTTAAATTTGTAGGCAATTGCCAAACTTTAATTCAGATGATGTAATCTCTCATGTCCGTGTTTGTGTTTTATAATGCCTGTACTTGTACCCGCATATTAATGTGTATGTCCATGCAGAGGTGAAACCCCTCTTTAATGTAAATAAACAAGTTTTTCACCAGTAGGCTATCTTGCCGGTACCCTCTTTGTCTGGGAGGGAACAATGTCTGCCGGGGAACAGACGAAGGGACCAGCCCCCCGCCAACTCCTTTTTTCCCAAAGGCCACTAGGATCATCCTGACCGAAGCAGCGTTCAAGTCATGGATGGGAGCACCTAAGTTTCAAAAGAGAGGCAAGGCTTTCTAATGCACAAGTTATAGCCTACAGAACACTAAAGGACAGGAGGAAAAACTTATCTGTTTGGTTTGCCAGGGATCGTAGTGTGGGTAGTGTTCTCAACTCCTTGACGAAGCCAAGTTCATGACAGGAACCTGAAACTTCATGCAGATGAGAATGAATGCATGACGCGATCCTATCTATATGCATATGCAAATGATCATGAAATGCTTATGCAGTGATCTTGGTGTGCTCATGCATGCATGCAATCTTAGTTGGGGCCCCCTACAGCGCTTTTCTTTATTTTCTCTTGCACGGAGTCATCGCCCTGGCTTTGTACAAGGGGTTACATGCAACTGAGGCAAGGCCTATACAAAAGGATGGCTGCCGGGCAGGGCTCGACAATCGCACCTTATGGGTAGAACTCGCAGAGATGCTCAATATTCCATGAGTTTTGCAACTGAGTGCCATCTCCAGTCTCTAGACGGACTGCGCCAGGTCTGGTGACTCGTACTACCCGCTAAGGGCCTTCCCACTTTGGTGAAAACTTGTTTGTACCCTTGGCGGACTAAACGCGCCCAAGGACAAGGTCACCTTCCTGAGAACACCAGGCACAAACCCCGCGACTGTGATAGCGGTGCAAGGCTTGGTGATAGCGTGCAGCACGCGTAGCAGCGTGGACATGGTTCTCCTCGAGTAGCACAACATCATCACGCCGGTGCTGATCTTGTGCTACTTCATTGTAGGTAAGCACTCGAGGCGACCCGTAAATGAGTTCCATGGGATAACTGCTTCTGCCCCATAGACTAGGGAGAAGGGAGTCTCCCCGGTAGCTCAGTTTGGTGTCGTTCTGAGGGACTAGAGAACTACCGGCAGCTCCTCGATCCACCGCCTGCCGTGCTTCTATAGTGTATCAAAAGTTCTTGTCTTGAGTCCACGTATTACTTCAGCATTCGCCCTCTCAGCTTTTCCATTGCTCTGGGGGTGTGCCACAAAGGCGAATGAGATCTTGCATTTGAGGGCATGAACATATTGCATGAAGGTGTGGCTCGTGAACTGGGTGCCGTTGTCGGTGATGATCCTTGCTGGAACTCCAAAACGACACACCAATTCATTCAAGAACTTGATAGCTAACTGAGCAGTCACCTTTCTCATGGTAGTCTCTTCTGGCCACTTTGTAAACTTGTCGATGGCAACGAACAAGAATTCAAATCCCCCGCTTGCTCGAGGGTAGGGGTCGAGAATATCGAGCCCCCAGAACAAAAATGGCCATGATAGAGGGATTCTTTGAAGAGATTGGGTAGGCAAGTGTGTTTTCTTAGAATGGAACTGGTAGGCTTCACATGTCATGACGAGCTCGACTGCATCATGGAGGGCTGTGGGCCAATAGAATCCTTGCCGGAATGCTTTCCCAACTAATGCCCTTGATCCAATGTGGGAGCTGCACATTCCTGTATGAATCTTAGCCAGCAGTTCCCTTCCTTTGTCCCGGTAGACACACTTCAATTTCACACCGTTGGGCCACCTTCTGTACTGAGTGTCGTCGACAAACTGATACATACTGGCCATCTGGGCTACTTTTTCAGCTTCATCTTGCTCGCCGGGAAGCTCTCCAGGTCAGAGAAAGTGGACAATGTGCCTTGCCCAAGTTGGAGCCTGGGGCTCGGCAACAAGGACTAGTGGCACCTCCTTAGTGGCGGGAGCAATAGCCTCGTTCACAGGGTTCGAGGACTCGGCTGGTGTGAGGAGTTGTTTCCGGCAGGGAATCTGCCGGGAGCGGACGACTCCACCGGGAGAGGCTTTCTGGTGTCCAACTTTCTCCTCTTTCGGGCCATTGTTGCTGGGGATATGGAGGGTTCAGTGAGATGGAGAACAAAAGTTCCTAGTTCCACAGGAAGCTTCTGCGCAACACAGTTCGACAGATGATCAGCTATGCGATTTTCTGCACGGGGTACATGCTATGTTTGCAATCTGTCAAAGTGCTCCTCTAATCTCCGCACTTCCTCGATGTATGCCTCCGTCAATGGGCTTTGGTAATCCTTGTTGACTAGTCTCACCACAAGTTGTGAGTCTCCTCGAATGATCAGCTTCTTGATTCCCAACTCAACTGCAATCCTGAGCCCGAGAAGGAGCTCTTCATACTCAGCTGTATTGTTGGTTGCTTCTTCCTGGGTAAAATGCATTTGCACGACGTACTTCAAGTGCTCCCTGGAGGGAGTGATAAGAAGCACGCCAGCTCCTGCACCTTGTAGGGAAAAAGCACAATCAAAATACATAATCCATTCTTGGGGCGATTCCCTGCCGGGAACTATCTCTATCACTTTCTCATCAGGGGTTGGCATCCATTTTTTAATAAACTCTGCTAGCGCTCTGCTCTGATTCGTTGATGTGCTCTCGAACTTCAAACCAAAGCTGGATAGCTCCAAAGCCCACTCCACTATTCTGGATAGCCTCAGGGTTTTGGAGTATCCTTTGTAATGGAAAACGGGTAACAACCGTGATCTCATGGGCTTGGAAATAGTGGTGAAGTTTCCTCGAGGCCATAATGAGAGCAAAGATCATCTTCTGCATGCCAGAGTACCTCGATCTAGCCCCCTGTAACAAGGAGCTGACGAAGTACACTGGGTGATGCACCACTTTCTTCCTTGCCGCGTCCTTGGGGTTGCTATCGTTGTCGTGCTCATTGCTGTCCTGATCCTTCTCTGACTGCCGTTTTTTGCTCATTTCCTGCCTCATCCACTTCTCTCTGCACAACCAGAGCCGCACTAACCACTTGGTTGGTTGCCGCCAATTATAGCAACAACGGCTATTGGGGTTTGGGGGCAACCAAGGTAGGCATAGAGGACCAGTAGACCTTCAACTCTTGCAAAGTTGTATCTGCTTCCGGGCTCCACTTCATAGGGCCGGCCTTCTTCAAAACTTTGATGAACGGTAGGGCGCGCTCTGCAGACTTGGAGATGAATCTGCTTAGTGTGCCGACACATCCCGTCAGGTGCCTCACATCCTTCACTGTCCTTCGCGCTTGGATCTGCTCGATGGCCTTGATCTTGTCGGGGTTGGCTTTGATCCCGCGATGGGATACAAAGAACCCAAGCAGCCTGCCGGAGGGAACACCAAATACACACTTCTCTGGGTCAAGCTTAGGATTGATCTTGCGCAGATTATCAAATGTTTCTTCCAAATGCTGAATAAGGGTGGCCATATCCATAGTCTTGACCACAATATCATCCATATAGGCATCTATGTTTCTGTGCAACTGTGTCTCAAAACCAATCTGGATTGTCCTTGCAAAAGTGGACCCAACAGTTCTTAATATGAATGGCATACGGACAAAGCAGTACGTACCACATGGTGCGATGAATGACATCTTCTCTTCATATTCCTTGGACATGAAGATTTGGTGGTACCCCGAGTATGCGTCCAAAAAGGAGAGGAAATCACAACCGGAAGTGGAGTCCACAATCTGATCAATGCGCGGCAAGGGAAGTGGGTCTTTCGGTCATGCCTTGTTGAGATCTGTGAAATCTATGCAAAGCCTCCATTTCCCGTTAGCCTTCCGGACTACCACTGGATTTGCCAACCACGTCGGATGCAACGCTCCTCTAACCGAACTAGGTGCCTCAAGCTTCTTGATCTCTTCTGCAATGAACCGCTGCCTCTCCAAGGCCTGCTTCCGGACTTTCTGCTTGAAAAGTTGGGCATTTGGGCAGACAAAAGTTGGTGCTCGATTACCTCCCTGGGAACACCGGGGATATCAGATGGTTGCCAGGCAAACACATTGATATTCGCCCGCAGGAAGGCACGAGCATGCTTTCCTATTTGTCCTCGAGGATGGCGCTGATAGTAATGGTACCATCACTGCCAGCCAGCCCTGTCAGGACCTTCTTCACTTGGGGTGCAGCAACTTTGGATTTCTTGCTATTAGAACACTCCGGCACATCGTCAACGGGTGCCGTGCACTCGGTGGGGGCACACTTCTCGGACTCTTTGCCAGAGGTCTTACAACCTCTTTCCTTTCCTTTTCTTTCCTTTGCGGGAATTGTTGCTGCCGCTACCTCTGCCGCGACAGCATCCCGGTACATCTTGTCCATGCAAATAAGGGCATCCTTCTCATTCGATGGGATGGTGATGACTCCTAGTGGCCCAGGCATAATCAAGGTGTTGTAGGGATAGTGAGATGCCACCATTAACTTAGCCAGGGCCGGGCGTTCCAGAATCCCATTGTACGGCATGGGGAGATCATCCACAACAAACACTATCCTATCAGTCAAGTAGTTCAGTTCTCCCCCGAATGTTACTGGCAATGTGATCTTTCCCTTAGGACAGATCCTACCGGGATTAACTCCTTGAAAGGTGCCGGAAACCTCTTGCTCTTCTTCTCCTATATGAAGTTTGCTGATGACTACCGGGGAAATCAGATTCAACCCCGGCCACGCCGTCCACCAACATCTTTGTGACCTTGAGGCTGTGGATTATTAGAGAGACCAACAATTGCAAACATCCTACCGCAGTGGTACGGCTAGGGTGGTCCTCCTCGTCAAAGATGATGGGCGTACCGGACCACTTGAGTGGCTTCCGGGCCTCTAGCGCTGGCTCCACCGCATTGACCTCTCGCGCCCACCGCTTGAGTTGGCGGTGAGAAGCGTGCAAAGATGCACCCCCGACAATGCACAGGGCGTTTGTGGCCTTCTGAAACTCTTGCTCACTGGTTTCCTCTTCATCCCCTCCATCACTCTCATCTTCACAGATTTCCTTCTCTCGACCTCTGGCGGGCTTTCCATGGTTCCGAAAGGGTTTGCCGGGGCGATTTACTTGACCGCCTCTGCCCTTACCGCCAGCAACCTTCTGACCTTTTTCCTTATCACGCTTCTCATACTCTGCTTCTTGACAAGCTGCTCAACTTGGTAACACTCTTGAAGGTCGGGGCTTGGTCCGATGAATCTTGCAGTACGACCCATCACCATTCCTGGCCTTCTCGGCAACAGCGGCCTTCTGGCAGTGAGCATAGACGGCATCTTCCTTGCCGGGGGGGTCAGCTTTGGCCTTCTTGCCGGTACTAGGTGTACTAGATCCTTCAATAGTCATTACTGCCTTATCTCTTTGCTTCTTACCGCGCTTCTTGCTCTTCTTCTAACTAGTTGATTCATCCTCATCCTCTGAATCAACATTCATGCAATCTTCCTCCCCGGGTAATCTCCTTCCCTCCTCCATCCGAGCAAACTTATCCAGTAACGTGTAAAGCTCATTCACAGTCTTGGGCAACCACACATTCATCTTAGAACGAATGCGACGGTTGCGCACATTGGACTAGAAGGCAGCTATCACTGCTGCCGGATGGATATTTGGGATATTTCTATGAACTTTGCTGAATCTCTGTAAATACATATAGAGGGTTTCTCCTTCCTTCTGCTGGAGAAGCGGCAAATCACCGGGCCTGCTGGGCTCCTGATGACCGCCAGTGAAGGCGCCAATGAACTCGTGGCAGAGGTCGTCCCATGATGAAATGGAGTTCTCTGTTAGGTGCATCAGCCAAGACCTCAAATTGGACGTGATGGCCAAAGGGAAGTAGTTGGAAAACACCTTCTCATCTCTCCCCCCGGCAGCCTGAACATTGATGGTGTAGATGCTCAAGAACTCTGCCAGGTTCAGCCTCCCGTCGTACTTTCCACGGATCTCTAGCTTGAACAGACAAACGGACGGCCAACGGACTTGCCGCAACTCTCATGTAAAGGCAGGGCAGCCAAGCTCTAAAGGAAGGCACCCACCAACACCAAGCGTAGGCTCGTCGACGTTGAGGCCGTCATAGCCGTCGGTCCAGCGGAGGTCGTCGCGGTGCTGCTCGACTATGACACGCGCGTCTCCTCTCCGCCCGTCCTCCGGGGCTCGACATTGGCCTGGACGTACTCGAGGGTTAGAGGAGGCCATCGAGACGTTGTCCTGATCTTGATTCTATTGCGCTCGCACTGGTTGCCGTGGTGGGGATAGCATCACGAGCTGTTGCTATCGCCTAGGCAGGCTATGGCGGGCCAACTCACCGCGAGCCCTGAGCTTCAGCGAAACCGAGCAGACTCTGGATGGTGGTACACCATTCGTCCATCTGCTTGGCCGCTCACGGAAACCTCAGCAGCAGCTGAGCTCGCGCCATGGCCTCCGAGGCCGTACTTGGTAGGGATGTCAATGAAGTTGATCATGCTGTCGCGCGGCTCCTGATGGTGCCAGTGGTGGTAATACTGCGCCCCCGCTGTCGCTGTGTGGCGACCACCTGGGCATGGTATGGCGAGGGCACTTGAGGGCCAGCGGCTCCGTTGAGCGCAGCGACTTGGTCGGCCCGTCCCGTGGGAGGTGCACGCGCAACGACCGCACCCGTGGTGGGGGCGGCCGAGGGGCAGCGGTTCACCCCGGTCCGAGCATCGTTGTTGTGGTTGTGCCCGTCGGCGGGGGAGAGGGGTGCAGATGGAGTGGCCCCCTTACCCGCACCTTGGGAAGTGCGGCCGTCACGGTGTTGTTGATGCTGCTCCCCTCTGGTGCCTCCTGCTCCTACATCGGCCGCGGGAGAAGTGGTGACGGCGCCCCCCTACTCCGGCCACTTCTCCAGCAGCATCCGCGTCCTTGCGCATCTCCGCACCCTTCAGCGCGTTGGAGGCTGCGGACAGCGGCGCCTTCGAGGTGGATGGATGGACCGAAGGACCGAAACTTCTTGGGCGCCGTGGTCGATGGAGTCGTCGAAGATGGCGATGGTGATGCAGACGACGCGCTGCGCATGCCTTCGGATTCGCACAAGCGAGCCCCCTACGTGTCGCGCCAAAGATGTGACAGGAAACCACGACCACCTATGGGACTAGGAAGTGCCTTGCTGGTTCGGCAGGGGGGCAACACGTTGCACAAAGAGCGGAGGGGAGTGGGACATCGCGACAGGGATCACACAAGTGTTTTACCTACGTTCGGGCCGCCGTGAGGCGTAAAACCCTACTCGTGCTTTGGTGGATTGATGGTGGAAGAGCTGGTGGTGGAGCATAGTACACTTGCCCGGCAGGGATTGCCTTGGGGCAGCAACGACTACGCGCGTATGGGGGTGTAAGTTATCCAACATTCTAACCACTTTTAGGGTCTCCATGGGCCTCCTTTTATAGATCAAGGGGTAACCACAATGGCAAAGTAGTCATTATACAATGGTATGATAGCAAACAGTCCTATCATACCTAACTCTGTAGGACTGACAGGGTGCATTAAATGCACCGCTTAGTGTCACGTCACTGGTTTCCCGGCAAGGCTTGCCGGGGTATCTTGCCAGCTCCGTGCATGTTCTCGTGACATGTCATAGGACGGGTGTTATCTATGGGTTTCTCCTGTAGGAAATGGCTTCCATGTGGCTAATGACTGCCACTTAATCACCTTGCGGATTCACACCGCATTGATCAATGACATGGGTCGTGGTTGAGTGGTTGGTGAGGTGGGTCTTCCTTCGCGAGTCACAGCAGGCCCTGTCGGGGTGTCTTGGTTGTATTTTTTAGGTGGTGGCCTCGCCCCTTGCCGGGCTCGCCTGCCCGGCAAGGGAGGCCCTTCTCTTGTCGATATCCTGCTTCTCTTGCTCGAGCTTGGTCTTTCTGATCGGTATGTTGGTCCATCAAATCTCTTGGTCCTTGTAATCTGACTTGGCCTGGTGCTTCAATCTTGTTCCGGTGCCCGTGCATAGTCTGGGCGACGGACCCCGGGTCTGTTGCACCGAAAGTTGGTATCCGATGAATTGTGAGTTTATGATCCGTTCTATCTATGAATATTATTTGAGTCTTCTTTGATCTCTTATATGCATGATTATTATAGCCTCGTATTTCTTCTCCAAAACTATGGTTTGGTTTGGCCAACTAGATTGATTTTTTGTGCAATGGGAATATGTGCTTTGTGATGGGTTCAATCTTGCAGTGTCCTCACCCAGTGACATAAGGGGTATAGAGGCATGCATGTATCATTGCTATTAAGGATAAAAATATGGGGTCTATTCCTGCATGAACATATCTTGTCTACATCATGTCATCGTTCTTATTGCATTACTCCATTTTTCCATGAACTTGAAACCTTAGATGCATGCTGGATAGCGGTCGATGTGTGGAGCAATGGTAGTAGATGCAAGCAGTAGTCGGTCTATGTCGGTGTTCTGGGAACGCGGGTAGCCAGACTCGCCTGCCTGCGGCCCACGGCGTAGCTATATCAACAGCACGATATGGCCTAGCTTCAGCAAGAACAACCCAAGACTCTCGCGAGGGGCCAAGCCTCGCGAGGCGGACGACACCAAGACCTCCCTAGGGGGCAGTCTCACCAGGCTGGCTCCCGAGGTGCAGAGATATTGATGCAAGCTGCACCTCACGAGGTTCATATGACGCGAGCCATGACGACCAAGGCCAGGCGGGCGCCAGCGGGCGTAGTGTACCAGTTTCCTCTTTGGCGCTAAGGAGGCAAGCGCAGGCGCGGAGTCCCGAGGAATCAAGCAAAGGTTACCATTTCGGAGCAACAAGACCAAGACCGCCAAGACGGTAGGACGGAGGTCATCGCAGAGCCCACTGAAGTGTCACAACTAGGAGCTTTTGCAGGCGAAGACTACTTTTGTCAAGATAGCGTGTACTAGATGTCTCCCTTTGAATTTGGACGTTGTGGGATCCCTTCCCTCGTTACATTTTGGGAAGAGGACCAAGGCCACTATAAATAGGACCTAGCCACCACCATGGAAGGCATCGGATCCACTCTACCCTGACCAGCTCACCAGCTCTCGAGCACAAGAACACCTCACTTCCTGAGGCTATTCGACCATTGTACTAGTTCATCCACATCCCCTCGAGGCCATCCACCACAAAGCAGGAGTAGGGTTTTACACCACAAGGTGGCCCGAAACTGGGTAAACTATTGTGTCTCTTGTTTGTTGGGCTCGTCCAGCTTGGCTGTGGTATTAGTGAGTAGGCAGGTTGGGAGGACGAGTTCTTCACACGCACCCAAGTGTTCGTACCTCTCAAGGGACTTTGGAACCCTCGATCCGACATTTGGCGCACCATGTAGGGGTGCATCAGAGATCCGCCTCTCCATCCGCCACGCTCCGCTATACGGCTCTCATGGCGAAAGTTTCTCCATTGACCAGATCAACGGCTGCCCTCGGAGGAGCCGGGGGCCTCTGAGCCTTCACTCCCTCCCTCCGGCGGGTGAAGTGGCCGCCCAAGTTCAGGCCAGAGATGCCACCCCGCTACGATGTCGCGGCGGATCTGGTGGCCTTCCTTTAGGCATACGAGGGAGCCCTTTGTGAGGCCGGTGGCGACGACAAGGTCATGGCCAACTGGTTTCCCATGGCCCTCGCGGGCGCACCGCGTGTCTAGCTGCTCGTCCTACAAGGATCTTCTGTGGCCTCCTTGGAGGAGCTGCACGACCTCTTCGTCACGTGCTTCACAGTACCAGCACCCCACGCCGTTGCAGCTCTCCTCGGCGGCTCGCAGGCTCCGCCCTTTGACCGCCATGTCAAGCAGTTCTTCCGTCAGGTGGGCGTCGCCCACGTGCATCAGGGAACTCCTCCGGGATGGGCAGCACCCAAGGCTGACCTCACCTTCGACTCAAGAGACCACCCCGCAACCACCGCGGGCGCCGGCAGGCTCCCGATGCTCTGCACCACCACCATCTGCAATATGGCGGTTACCAAGACCCTCATCGACGGCGCGGCTGGCCTCAACATACTCTCTGTGGAAGCTTTCGGCTTGCTTCATGTGCCACACGGCCGGCTCCGCGCCACCAAGCCCTTCTCCGGAGTCGTCGACGGCTCCACCTGCCCCCTAGGGCAGATCCGCCTCCCCGTCACCTTCGGCACCCGCGACAACTACCGCACCAAGCTCATCGACTTCGAAATCGCCCACATTGGCCTCCCGTACAATGCCATCCTCGGGTACCCAGCCCTGGCCAAGTTCATGGCGGCAAATCACCCCGCCTACAACCTCAGGAAGATGCCGGGAATCAAAGACGTCCTCACTGTGGCTGATGACACCAAGGAAGCCCTGACGGCCCTGCTCATCTCACCCACCCAGGAGAAGCTCTGCTACGCTGTACAGCTCTACTTCCAGCAGGGCAAGAAGGTCTCCAACAACATCGCGGAGTACGAAAGCTTGATCACCGGTCTCAAGGCTGCGGCAGCCTTGGGAGTGAAGCGCCTCACCAGCAAGGGCGACTCTCAGCTCCTCATCAACTTCTCCAACAAAGTATACGAGCCAACGGACGAGCACATGGAGGCATACCTTGCGGAGGTACACAAAATTGAAAAACAATTCTTGGGTATGGAACTGTAGCATGTGCCGTGTGGCACAAACAAGGAAGCAGAGTACATCACCAAGAGGGCGTCCCGACGCCTGCCTCAAGAGCCCGGCAGCTTTGAAGAGTGGCTCTTCAAGCAGTCTGCAGCCCGCTCGCAGGAGCACGAGCACCGCCTCGCGAGGACCTCCCTCAGGCCCCTCCGTCGGGCACTCTAGCTTGTGGCCCGACCTCATGAGCCCGCCTCCTCCTTGCGCTGGAACCTCAGGAGGGGTGCTGGACCGAAGATTTCAAGGCGTATCTGCTTCATGGAACCTTGTCGTAGAAGGAGGAGGACGCGGAGCGTGTGGCTCGACAGGCCGCCGCCTACTGCAATCGCGACGTTGAGCTCTATAGGAAACGGCCAAATGTTTCTTCTCTACGATGCATCTACAGGGAGTAGAGACATGAGCCATTCGCCGACATACACGGCGGGGATTTCGGGCATCACTGGTCATCACGCACCCTCATGGGCAAGGCATTCCGCAGCGGGTTATATTGGCCCATAGCGCACAATGATGCCACTGAGTTGGTGAGATATTGTGAAGCATGCCAATTCCACGCCAAGCAGATCCACCAGCCCGCTCAGGGCCTCCAGACCATTCCTCTCACATGGCCATTCGCGGTCTGGGAGCTGGACATCTTGGGACCATTCCACGAGTGCCCGGGGGCTACTGCTACCTCTACGTCGCCATCGACAAGTTCACAAACTGGGCGGAGGTGGAAGCCGTCCGCACCATCCCGGCCGGCTTGGTAGTCAAGTTCATCAAGGGCCTCATGATCCGCTTCGGGGTCCCTAATCGTATCATCACTGATAATGGCTCGCAGTTCACAAGCAACTTCTTCAAAACTTATTGTGCTAACCTTGGAACGCAGATATGCTACGCCTCAGTGGCACATCCCAGGAGCAACAGCCAAGCTGAGCATGCCAACACGGAGGTCCTGAGAGGCCTTAAGACAAGAACCTTCAAGAAGAAGCTTGAGGCCCGCGATAGGGGCTAGCTTGATGAGCTCCAGTCCGTGTTGTGGTCCATCCGCACCACCGCCACCAAGCCGACGGGCGAGACTCCATTCTTCCTCATCTACGGAGTCGAAGAGGTTCTCCCTCAGGAGGTCAAGCATCGCTCCACGCGGGTCTTGGCATTTGACGAGGCATGCTAGGACGCCACGCGGGGGATGGACCTGGTGCTGGGGGAGGAACGCCACCGTCAAGCCTCGCTCCGGGCGGCAAGGTACCAGTAGGCGTTGCGGCGGTACCACTGCTGCAGTGTCCGCTCTAGGACGCTCGAGGTGGGTGATCTCGTCCTGAGGCAGGCGCTCTCTAGGGAAGGGCTGCATAAGCTCTCACCCATGTGGGAGGGCCCGTTTAGGATTGCCCGCATCTCTAGGCCTGGCATTGCGCACCTGGAGACGTAGGACGGGATCCCCATCCAAAATGCCTGGAACATCCAGCACCTCCGGAAGTTCTACCCATGAAGCAAGGCCTAGTGCCTGTGAAGGTCTCCGCTTGTGACACTCTCACATAATAATGAGTGGGGCTGTACACGCCCCGGAGTCTCTCGAGAGTCGCCCTTGGGCCTCGGGGGCTCGCTCCCACGTCCTAGTGGCAGAACTTAGCTCCACGCTGGTGAGAAGACTAGTCTAGGTGCCGGACGTGGCTGTTCATTTGCTTGCTTTATATAGTTGATTTGCCCCCTTTTCTTTTAATGGAAATTGGAGTTCTCACCTTTTCGATTGCCAAGTTGGATTTCCCCTTTGTATTCTCTCTTGCCCTTCGGTCCTGGCCCAGGAGGAGCGGCAGTTGCCCGTCGCTCTTCCTCACACGTCTCGCGTGCGGGGGCTGGGCAGGTCTGTGTGTGCGCGTCGGGCCCGCCCCGCGCCAGAAACCCACTTCGCCACAGCCCTCTCCCCCAGGCCTTAGCTTTTTCCATCCTTGAGAGACACTCTCGAACAAGCTTGTGAGTTACGCATCTTCTTAAGTCCATGCCACCCGGCTACCGCGACGCGATGCACTAAGCCACGACTAGGCCACGCCTCAGGACTGGCGCAAGGAAGAACAGGACACCCAACAAAATTTTCTAACAATTCTGCAGCTTCACGATGTCTCCTGAGGCCAACGACCCCTGAGTCAGCAGCAAAGGGGGCTCATGAAATGCAGGAGGGCGCACCATCACGAGGTGCGAGACTACCGCGAGTATATCAAGCTAAGTTATCGTACCGCACCTGCGCGGACATGAACATCACGGCATACATCGGAACAATAAGCATAGCATAATGGCATAAGTACCATGGTTCATTACACACCCAAGAAGGGCCCTCTACTTTTTTCCAAACGCAGAAGAAAGGAAAGGCTAAACAAAAGTGGCGACGCGTTCACACAAGCTCCCGCGGCTGGACTCCGAAGGCCCCCCGGGCTTAGCCTGAGCCTTCCTCCCGCTTCACAGGAGCGTGGTGATGAGACGATCCGCCACCTTCCTCGAAGCGAGCTGGAAACGTGGCGGCTGGTCATAGCCGCCGCCGCTGAACGAGTCACGGCCATCGCCAAGGGCGAGCTCACCCTCGGCGTCGTCACGGCTGTCGTCAAGGCCAAGCTCATCGTCGCCGCCGTCATCTTCGGGGTAGCACCTTGCGCGATCACCGTCTTCCCCAAATACCCTCACGTACAGGGTCGTGACGCCGTCATACTTGAAGTGAAGGGTGCACCTCCCGCTCAGGCCGCGCGCATGGTTAAACGCCAGCCAGCCGTGGGCCTAGGACATGTTCCCAGTGGTGGAAACTTCGACCCCGAGCCACGAAGCCTTGCGGCAATAGCCATCAGCTTACAGCCAGAAGCCGTCAGGCCCCATGGCCGGCAGCTCACCCATGAAGAAACGGGGGAGCGGGAGCCAGGTGCCCGCTGGCCTCTCCGACCACACGACGAACTCCAGGAGCACCTCGGTCGAGTGGAAGCGCGGCCGAGGAGGCCGGACAACCATGGCGCGCCTTCCCTTGTCGCAGGGGCTGCCTCGCCATTGGAGTCTCCCGCCATGAGAAGAAACGCCGCCACGGCCGGCCAAGGCGTGCCCGCGACCCCGAGGAGGCGCCATAGGAGTCCCGACGTGCTTGCAGGGGCGGCCTCGCCCTGTCTTGGGAGGTGGCGAGCCAGGTCCCTCCTTGGGGGCCTTACCCTTCTCGGCGGCGAAGAACATCCTCATCGACGCCATGAAGACTATAGCAAGACGACGAGGCTAGAAAGAGAAAGAAGAAGTGGGCGGCGAGAAGACGGAGATGAGCAAGAGGGGCTCTGCCCATCCCCTCATTTATAGCCAAGGGAGGCCAACGGCAGGCCTCCACGTGTCACAGCACTAGCATTGGCCCTGCTTGTCGTTGCATCATCATATTGCATCATGTCTAAATTTCTCAGAAAACTTGAAATGGGGACTGACCAAACCCTAGCACTAAATGAATTCCAATAGGCTCAAATAAAATCACTTCCAATAAAACCAAAGTGACTTTAGGAAAAGTCTATCATTTTTGAAACTGGTGAAAACCACTGACAAAAATGGGAGCATATTTTCCCTAGGTCATTTCCGGTTATTGGATTAAATCATAATTATTTGAATTGGAGCATTTAATGGCTATAAATATTTTAAATGCTTCAATAGTTCTGAAAGCATTTGAGGGCTGTTAGTAAACATTTTAAAAGTGCCCACAAATTTTCTCAGGAGTTTTAAAAATGGTTTAGTATTATTACTAAATATAACAGAAAAGCAAAATAGAAAACAAAAACAAAACAGAGAGAGGGAGGACCCAAGGTCCACTTACCCGGCTGGGCCGGCCCACCTGGCCTATGCCAGTCGTCACCCACCTCTGCCAGTAGGCAGAGGAGGGACAGCACACGGCGCGCGCGCGGGCGCCACGCCACCAGGCTTCCTGCCTGCGTCGCCTGGCCACCGCGACGCCTCGCGTCTTCTCCCGAGCGCCGCCTCGACCCCCTCGTCCACTCCCCTCCCCTCTGGTCGCCCCTCTCTTCCTCTCCTCTCTTCCCCGCTGCTGCCCGAGCGTGGCCGTCGCCACCATCGCCGACCACCGCAGCCACCGCTCATCCCTCGACCAACCACCTCAGCCACCGCCCGTCCCTCGACCAATCGCCGACCACCGCAACCACCGCCGCCGTCGATCCGCCGTCTCCGACACGTCCTCGAGCCCGTTGACCTTCTCTGCCGCATCCTTGTGAGCTCCTACACCTCCCCCCGTGCTCGCCCCCTCTGTTCCCGTTCTCTAACCGCAGCCCCACCATGGCCGAGCAATTGCTGCCTCTGCCGTGAAGCTCACCGTCGTGCTCTGGCCTTCTCCAGGAACCCGTAGCGCGCCTCAGGTCATCCGCTTGTGCACCATGGCCCTCGCACCGTGCAAGCCGCAGCTGTGCCGCCGCGGAACTAGACGCCGTCGACGTTCCCGGCCACCCTAGCATCGCCTGAGGCCACCAACCGACGCACCTCCTTGCTCAGGTTCCAACGCGCCCACCCGCGCGAGCTCCCGTCGCCGGAGTTGGCCGGACGGGCAACGCCGCCGCGTCCTGGTTACGCCGGCGATTAGCCGCCGGTGATGGCAAACTATTAGGGGCTAGTTACCCCACTAACTACCACCTGAGTCAATGACAGACGGGCTCCACTGCCTAACTAACCAGCTAGCAAAAATAGTTAAGTTTAAGCTAAACATAGTGGCCCCACAAGCCAGAGTTGACCTCGCTGATGTCGCAGTTGACCGGACCCACCTGTCTGTGTCACTAAGTGTTTTAGGGTCACTGACCAGTGGGTCCCACTGGTCAGGTTTGACCTGGACCGCGCCCTGTTGACTTGCTGACGTCACACCGACGTCATGCTGACGTAGTAAATACTTTTCTAGTTTTTCTTATTCAGAAATGATTTAGAAATTCCAGAAAATAGTTAAAACTTCTAAAAATCATAGAAATTCAACCGTAACTCCAAATGAAATAATTTATATATGAAAAATTATCAGAAAAATATGAAGAATCTGTTTATGGAATTTTCATGCATGTTTGAGCAAGTTAACCTCACTGTTTAAGATGAAACATGATTAGGGCAAATTTCATATTAGGTTTGGAGTTGGAATTTGATATTGTTTTGAATTCTACTTCAATTAAAATGACTTTTTGTTGCATTAGCCCAAATCACAAAGCATTGCCATGTCATGATCATGCATCATATTGTTGCATTGCATTGATTGTATTCTTCCTTGTTTGCCGGTAATTGCCCGCTCACAGTAGACGTTGTTTCCGACGACGTGATCGATGACACCGATGAAGAGCTATACTATCTTCAGAAGTGCCAGGCAAGCAAAACCCCCTTGTTCATTCCGATACATTCCCACTCTCTCGCTCCTGCTCTCTTTTACTGCATTAGGACAACAGCGATTCAACTGTTACAAGCTGTGGTAGTTGAACCCCTTTCTTCTGCATGACCTCTCATTGCCACAGTAAATAGATGAAACCCACTAGCATGAGTAGGATTTGTTTGAGCCCTGATGTGCCTACTCATTCATGCTTGTTGTCGTGCCTGCTATTGCTTAGAGTTGTGTCAAGTCTGATTCATCGGGGGTGAATTGGAAAGTTGTGAACATGTCCTATTGTTGAGAGCTAAGTGTCTGAACACAATTTGGTAAAGGTAGCGGTGAGAGGCTACGTAGGAGTACATGGTGGGTTGTCTCATTGCAGCCGTCCTCAGGAACTGAGTTCTGTGTTTGTGATCCATGAATAGTTACTACCACACATTGGGTTCCGGTAACTCGACCCCTCTCGACTTATTAATCAACTCGATCTATGTCCAGGAGTTGCAACTAGTTTTTGGTGTTTGTAGGTAGTGTTAGTAGTCTACCAAGTGGCACCCGGTAAAGGTGGGCTTGGGACAGACTAGGCACCATGGCCCGGTGTACCAAGTGGCACCCAGATGGTGGGTTTGAGAACCCTGTACACATCGTTTGGGGCCGTGAGCGACACCCCGTCCGGATCTCCTTGCAGATGGAACCCGAATAGGCGATAAACCTGGACTAGAGACTTGGTGGTTAGTCAGGTCGTGGCCGACTCCCTCGCCAGGCTTCCGCTTGAAGGTTGCCGAGATACACGACGTGTACATGGTGGTAAGTGGCGAGAGCGTGTGTGAAGAAGTACACCACTGCAGGGTTATCATTATCTATTCGAATAGCCGGATTCCTCGGATATGGAAACTTGGACCCCTTGCATAGTTCATAGACAAGTGAAAGTGGATACTCTAAAATGCACAAGATAAGCATGAGTGCTATGGATGGCGTTCTCGTAGGGAGACGGGAGCGGATCCATAGTGGTGTATTGATATGGTGAATATGTGGACTCGTGTGCGCCACCTCAAAAGATTTACTTGCAGTCGTAGTTCAGGATAGCCATCGAGTCAAAGCTGGCTTGCTGCAGTTTAACTCCACCATCCCTTCGTTGATAATGATGCATATGTTGTTAGTTCTGATGTAAGTCTTGCTGAGTACATTTGTACTCATGTTTGTTTATTTTATGTTTTTGCAGAGAGACTTTAGTCTCGCTAGTAGTTCCATGTGGACTTCGACGTTTAGCTTGTTACCTCAGCTACGATCTTGTACCCTTGGGAGGGTCTGGTAGATAGTCAGGCTCCTCAGTCTTCTTCATTTTAGTTGTCTGTACTCACACAAGTTAAGCTTCCGCATGTGCTTAGACTTGTATGCTCTGAATGTTGGGTAATGAGACCCATGTTTGTAATATCTCGCTCCTCGGAGCCTAATGAATAAATACTTGAGTCGTAGAGTTATGTTGTGATGCCATGTTGTATTTACACATATCGAGCATATTGTGTGTATGATTGAAATGCTTGGTATGTGTGGGATCCGACAACCTAGTTGTTTATCCTTGGTATCCTCTCTTATGGGGAAATGTAGTCTTGTGCTTCCATGAGCCATAGTAGTCCGCTATAGCCCGGTTCACCGGAGTCCTGCTAGCCCAGCACTACTGCTCCGGAACACTTGACTGGCCGGCATGTGATTCACTTCGTTCCTGTGTCTGTCCCTTCGGGGAAAAGTCACGTGGAGACATCCGGAGTCCTGCCTAGCCTGCTATAGCCTGGGTTCCTGGAGTCCTATTAGCCCAGTGCTACAGCCCGGATTCACACGCTGCTGATCGACATGCTCGATGTTGATTCATGTATACCTGTCCCCGTAAGTTAGTGCCACTTTGGGTTCACGACTAGTCATGTCGGCCCGGGTTCTCTGTCATATGGATGCTAGCGACACTATCATATACGTGAGCCAAAAGGCGCAAACAGTCCCGGGCCATGGTAAGGCGACACCCGTGGGAATACCGTGCGTGAGGCCGCAAAGTGATATGAGGTGTTACAGGCTAGATCGGTGTGACTTAGAATCGGGGTCCTGACACCACGATCCCACACAATGATGGTTTCCTCTGCATGTAGCACGGTCTCGTGAAGTAGAATGGTTGTCGAGGAAGCGTCGACAAGCGGAGGCGCCCACATCCCGTAAATCACCACGGGTCGACCAAGGCCGGAGGCGGTTAGGGCCATGGCGCTCCGCACTTGCCCTTTGGCTTCACCTCGAAGCCAAGTAGGAGCGCGCCATAGGCCCGGGGGCTACTATTGGCATTCTAGGAATGGGGGTACCCAGACTCGCCTGCCTACAGCCCACGTCATGTCTCTACCAATGGCTCGGTACGGCCCAGCTTCAGCAACAACAACCCAAGACCCTCACGAGGGGCCAAGCCTCACGAGGCGGACGGCACCAAAACCTCCCTGGGTGGCAGTCTCACCAGGCTGGCTCCCGAGGAGCGGAGATATGCAACGTGCACCTCGCGAGGTCCATATGACGTGAGCCATGATGACCAAGTCCAGCTGGGCACCAGCGGGCGCAGTGTACCAGTTTCCTGTTTGGCGCTAAGGAGGCAAGCGCACGCCCGCAGTCCCAAGGCCTCAATCAAAGGTTTCCATTTCGGTGCAACAAGACCAAGACCGCCAGGACGGGAGGACAGGGGTCATCGCGGAGCCCGACGTGAGCCATGACGACCAAGTCCAGCTGGGCACCAGCGGGCGCAGTGTACCAGTTTCCTCTTTGGCGCTAAGGAGGCAAGCGCACGCCCGCAGTCCCAAGGCCTCAAGCAAAGGTTTCCATTTTGGTGCAACAAGACCAAGACCGCCAGGACGGCAGGACGGAGGTCATCGCGGAGCCCACTGCTGCGTCACAACCAGGAGCATTTGCAGGCGAAGACTGCTTTTGTCAGGATAGCGTGTAGTAGTTGTCTTACTTTGAATTTGGCCGTCGTGGGATCCCTTCCCGCCTTACATTTGGGAAGAGGACCAAGGCAACTATAAATAGAACGTAGCCACCACCATGGAAGGCATCGGATCCACTCTGCCCTGACCAGCTCACCAACTCATCGAGCAGAAGAACGCCTCACCTCCTGAGGCTGTTCGAGCATTGTGCTAGTTCATCCACAGCCCCTCGATGTCAATGCACCACAAAGCAGGAGTATGGTTTTACACCGCAAGGTGGCTCGAACCTGGGTAAACTGTTGTGTCTCTTGTTCGTTGGGTTCGTTGAGCTAGGTTGTGTGATTACTGAGCATGCATGTTGGGAGGACGAGTTCTTCGCACGCACCCAAGTGTTCGAGCCTCTCAAGGGACTGTGGAACCCTCGATCCGACAGTCTACTAATCTTCGACATAGTGCCTTCATACATCTCCAATGTATCTATAATTTTTTATTGTTCCATGTTGTTATATTATCAATCTTGGATGTTTTAAAATCATTTTACAGTCATTTTATATCACTTTTTGGTACTAACCTATTAACATAGTGCCAAGTGCCAGTTGCTTTTGCATGTTTTTTACATCGCAGGAAATAAATATCAAATGGAGTCCAAACGCAGCGAAACTTTTTGTGGATTTTTTGTGGACCAGAAGACATCCAGTGGGCCAAAGAAGTACCAAAGTGGGAGCCTGAGGTGAGCACAAGACACCAGGGCGCGTGTGGGGACCCCGACTCATCAGTCGTGATCACCGAATGCATGTGTATAGTGATCCCAGATATCAATGCTCACTGAACACACAGAAGCTGAATAACAAGAGTCTTACATCCATACATACTGTATTACACAAGTAGGACCATTATGGTCAAGTCTTGAGTATAACATCGCAGCAGAAATCTTCGTCGGTAACTTGGACCCATGCCATCTGCCTTAACCCTACAGCCATTCTGACTGGGAAGCGACCTAGCTCGCATGTTCGTCACCGAGGTACTCTTCTTCATATCATGTTCTTTCATGCCTGGCCAATAAAATAACCAGTGGCAAGCCAATGAGTACTTTGAATGTACTCGCAAGCAACCCATGTTTTGGTTCAAGATACAACAATGCATGATATAGGTAAAAAATATTTTGCGGAAAGCTAGTTTTTGAGTGCAATGACATGTTCAACAACTCGTAAGACATGCATCAGGAGAATTCAAGTAACCAAGAGGACAGGTTACAGATATCAACACAAAGGGAGTGGGCTCCAACCCAACTCAAACATGTCAAGTCCTTTGACTTGACCCAAGTAGTTCTTCCCACACAGACACACTGGTTTGTAAACAAGTGGACGTAGCCCAAGAGCAGCTACCCAACTGTCCTTGACCATGGACACGGCTATTCGAATAGTTTTACACTCTGCAGAGGTTGCACACTTTACCCACAAGATCCGGGGAACCTCCATGTCATCCACGACCCATGGTACCTCAAGTACCCGGGGTAAGCACCCGATCACTATCTTTCCCTAGACGACACTAACATGGAGTCCACTCGATTGGTAGTAACCCCCGTGCCCAACATTTCACAACTTAAAATTGTGGAGCCTCGTCCCATATTCATCACATACCACTGGCACGGGGTACCAACGGTGTGTCCGGTGCCCCATAAAAATGTTCTTGACCGCCCTACCTGGCACGACCGCGTCCCGAGAGAGAGCACCAACTCTCCCCCGTCACTAGTAATGCAGGCTCCAAGCTAGTATCAGCCTAGGTAATCAATAATGCCCTTTCCCATATAAGGGTAGAGTGGTTGCGCATGTAAGGTTGGAATAACGGTCGCAACTTAAACCAATCCGTTTTGAAAAAAAACAACACATATATTTGCCTCGGTACACCACTTTGTCATAAAGTGGTTACCCAACTCATCATCTCCCCCGGGCATAAGTGGCACCCGATGGGGGTTTTCGAAAAGTCTTTTGAAAATACTTTGTCTCCATCACCATGCATATTCCCATCCCTTTTCCGTAGCACTACTTAGCATCCTATCTACTCCCACCGGCATAACCCTCATAAGGAGGTAGGGTCATGCACAATGCAAGTATCAACGAGGAAGTAACAGAGGCAACCCATCAAAGTGGTTACCATCTCATCATGATTCCGATGCAACACTAATAAAGTGCTATATGACATGCATAAAAAGGGTTTCATAAAAATGGTCAAAGGGCTGCTTGCCTGTTTTAACAATGTCAGGACCCCGATTCCATGCCACATCGATCTAGCCGGTAACACCTCATATCACTTTGCGGCCTCACGCACGGTATCCCACGGGTGTCGCCTTACCATGGCCCGGGACCGTTTGCGCCTTTTGGCTCACGTATATGATAGTGTCGCTAGCATCCATATGACAGAGAACCCGGGCCGACATGGCAAGTCGTGAACCCAAAGCGGCACAGACCTATGGAGACAGGCATACATGAATCACATCGAGCATGTCGGTCATCAGCGAGTGATTCCGGGCTGTAGCACTGGGCTAACAGGACTCCGGAAGTCTCCGCATGACATTTCCCCGAAGGGACAGACATAGGAACGAAGTGAAACACATGCCGGCCAGTCAAGTGTCCTGAACAGTAGTGCTGGGCTAGCAGGACTCCGGTGAACCGGGCTGTAGCGGACTACTATGGCTCGAGGAACACTAGACTACATTTCCCCATAAGAAAGGCTGCAAAGGATAAACAACTAGATTGTCGGATCCCACTCATACCAAGCATTTCAATCATACACACAATATGCCCGATATGAGTATATACAACATGGCATCACAACAAAACTCTAAAACTCAAGTACTTTATTTAAAGGCTCCAGAGAGCCATACATAACATGTTCATACAGACAGGGGTCACATGACCCGACACTCATGTCATACAATCATACAAGCTCATGCGGAAGCAACTAGTCTGAGTACAGACACTAGAAAGAAAGAAAGCTTCTCGAAGCCTGTCTATCTACATAGGGCCCTCCATGGCCAGGATCACCACCTGGGTGGCTAGTCACTCGTCGACGTCAAGGTCTACGTAGAACCCATCGGAGGGGGTAGTGTTGTCGTCTGAAAACAGTAATTAAGCAAACATGAGTACAAGGGTACTCAGCAAGTCTTACAACATAATCTACTATAAATGCCTACTCTCAAGAAGGAGGTGGGGTTATTGCAGCAAGCCTGCTTTGACTCTTGGCTAAGCTATCCTACGGAACTCCACCAGTAAAATAGTTTTCGCACACGAGTCCACTACTCACCAACACAATACTCCACCGAGGATCCTCCCTCGTCATCCTATGAGAGAGCCATTCTCGGTACTCACACTTATCTTGAGTCTTTTAGTAGTATCCATTAACTTGTCTATGAACTGCATAGGCAACCAAGTAGTCCTTTACTGCGGACGCGGCTATTCGAATAGTTTTATACCCTGCAGGGGTGTACTTCGTCACACATGTTTCCACCACTTAGCGTCTGCACATGACATGTGCTCGGCAGACTTCAAGCGAAAACCGACGTGGGTGTAGACCATGACCTGACTAACCTCACAAGTCTCTAGTCCAGGTTTATCGCCTATTCAGGTTCCATCCGCAAGGAAATCCGGCCGAGGTGTCCTCAACGGCCCCAAACGATGTGTACAGGGTCCCGAGACGCCAAACGGGCGCCCGGCATACCCGGCCACAGTGTATCTACCGCATCATAGCCCACCCCTAGGGTTAGCGCTACGCACGGCCGCCAACACATGTCCTACAAACACCAAAAACTAGTTGCAACTCCTGGACAGAGGGCGAGAGCGGTCAGTAAGTCGAGTGGGGCCATATTTCAGGGCCCAATGTGTGGTAGTAGCTGAATCTTAAATCACGCATATAGATCTCAGTTCTTATGGACGGTCTCAATGAAACAACCCACCATGTACTCCTACATGGCCTCTCATCGATAACTTTACCAAAACATGTTCAACACATTCCTCACATTACCGAGATATCATATCACTCTAGCCAAACACCCAGATGAACCAGACCTGACACAACTCTAAGCATAGCAGGCATAGCAAGGTAGGAATCACATACATGGCTCAATCAACTCCTACACATGCTAGTGGGTTTCATCTAGTTACCGTGGCAATGACAGGTCATGTAGAGGATAAGGGTTCAACTACCGTAACACACGGCAGTTTGAATCGCATTGTCTTAATGCAGTAACCAGAGCAGAAGTGAGAACATGGTTTTGTATCAGAATGATCAATGGGTTGCTTGCCTGTTGTAGTGGTAGTAGGGTACTGCCCTTCAGACGGATACTCAGGGTTATCGTCGGAGGCAGAACCTACCACGAAAGACACACCAAAACATAATCAACACATGACAATATGCAACAATATGATGCATGCTATGACATTGCAAGATGAAGGTGTCTTGGCCTAATGCAAGCTAAAACAGAAAGGGATGAACTCATTTGAGTCAAAGATTCAATTATTAGCTTATTAAACATGGCTTTATTAGTGCATTACCTCATTCTTCTTAAACAGCAAGTTTAACTTGTTTTGTCATGCATGAAACCATTACAGATGGATAGATTGAATTTTTCTGATCATTTTTCATATATAAATCTTTGCATTTGGAGCTATGGTTGATTTTCTATGATTTTTAGATGTTTTGATTATTTTCTGGAATTTCCTACTAAAGAACAAATCCAGAAATTGAATTAATGCGTCAGCACTGCATCACTGTGACGTCAGCAGGTCAAAGGCGCCAGCCCAGGTCAAACCTGACTGGTGGGCCCCTTCTGTCAGTCTCTCAGCTAACTAATAGAGTTGGTTAGTGTTTAGTTAGCACTAAACTGGGTTAGTTAGGCTCTGGGTCCACATGTCAGTGAGAGAGGGGTAGTTAACGGCGTCATTAACCTCTAACAGAGTGATTAGCTCTAATTTAAACTAATCTAAATTAGTTAGAAGCCGGCCCCACACATCAGTGTCTTAGATGGAAGCAAACTGGGGTCAAACCCCTGGTCAGCGGGGCTAATCCCATCGGCGTTGAGTCGCCGGCGAGGCCGAGACGGCGGAGAGCTTCGGATTTGGTCCTCCGGTGAACAAATCGCCGATGGAGACGTGCTACGCGTAGCTGGGGAGCTGCCGCATCCAGTGGTGCAAGTGGTTGGACACGGGAACGCCGAAAATGACACCGGCGAGCTCGGCAGCGGCGGTCGGAGTTCGGACGGGGTTGGGTTCGACGCTGCGGTGCACGGGAGAAAGAGCTGGTGGAGGCTACGGGCTCCTGGTGTTGCGCTTTGCACAACGGTGGGCTTGGCTTCAAGCCACTGTGGCTCTAGCCACGACGGCGCCATGGCCGGCGGCGGGGACCTTTCGGGTGCGGTGGAAGTGGCGACTACAGAGGCCAAACGAGCACGGGAGCTAGGGGAAGAGGAAGAGGAGCTCACAGCGGGGTCGGAGAGGGGGTCAGCGAGCTTGGGGAGGTCTTGGCGGCGACGAATCGACCGGAGACGGCTCGGGTGCCCGAGGTTGAAGACGATGGCGAAGACGGCGTTCGGCGGCGTTTGGAGTCGCGTGGGTCAGCGGAGCGGTCCAGGGCGACGAGGCGGAGCTATTGGGCTTGTCGAAGGGGCGAGGGGGTGGCTCTGGTGACGTCTACGGTGAACGGCGGCGAGGATCGCGTTTGGCCATCGCGGGAGAGGGTGAGGGAGACGAGAGGGAGCGTGAGGGAGGATGAGAGGGGGACGTGGGGGTCGGCGTGGCATCCCTGGACGTCTCCAGGGCGTCGACAGAAGTAGGAGGTGGTCTGCGTGTGGCCGCGGGCGCCGGCCACGCGCTCCTCGTCCTCCTGGCGGGAGGAGGACGACGACTGGCAAGGCCAGTCGGCTGGGCTGAGCCAGGTGGGCTGGGCCAGCACAGGTAAGGCCCAGGTGGGCTTCCCTCTCTCTCTTTTGTTTGATTTGTTTCTGTTTTTCTATTTAACTGCAACTGTTGAGCTTTATTAAAAATACTAAAACGTTTCCAAAAATCCTGAAAATAAATCTGGGCTCTGTTTAGAATATTTCCAGCAGTATAAATTTATTTCCAGAATTATTTGAGCATTTAAATTATTTTATAGCATTTAAATGCCCAAAATCAAATACTTATGATTTAATTCAATGACCTTCTATTGACCTAGAAAATTGTGCACCAATTTTGCCCGAGGTTCTAACCCAAGAAAAAGAGAGTGAACTTTTTAGAAGGGCATTTCAGGTTCACTGATAAATAATTTTAGTAAACCCTAGTTGTTTTCAAGGGGGTGCTGGGGGTTCTGTCTTCCCCATTTCAAATTTAAGAGGAATTTAAACATGATGCACACTCTAATGCTTGAACTAACTAGGGTGTGACAACTCACCCCCACTCAAAAGAATCTCATCCCGAGATTTAGGATCCTCTGGGAAGAAGGTGGGGTACTCGGGTTGAAGACGATCCTCCCTTTCCAAAGTGGCTTCTTTCTCGGAATGGTGTGACCATTGAACCTTGAGAAACTTGATATTATGACGTCGAGTGGTACACTTGGCTTGATCAAGGATACGAACGGGATATTCCCGATAGGAGAGGTTATCTTGTAGATCAAGCGTTTCGTGGTCCAGTCCACGGATGGGATCCGCGAAGCAACGCCTGAGTTGAGAAACGTGGAAGACATCGTGAACTCTGGAAAGATGCAAAGGTAGTTCCAATTGGTAGGCAACTTCTCCTCATTTGGCAAGAATGCGAAAGGGTCCAATGTAACGAGGAGCCAATTTGCCCACTATGATGAAAGAGCTGGATGTATGGATACAAGGGATTTGTATCCTGTGAGATCTGCTTTGCCAGACATGGTGGATTGGCGTGATGTGGGAGGCATCACCCCACCCCGTGGTCCCCGCAGGCCACCGTTTGTTAGTCCAAGACCTCATCCTAGCCCCTATGGTCCACAGGCTCCTCAAGACCGTCTGTTCCCGGATGGTCACGTTCAACTTCCAGGCAATGGAGGTGATTTCTATGAGGACTACTACGGAGTTGTCTGAGTTAGTAGTAGTACCACTAGTATTGTAGTAGTTGTATCTCCACTGTCCTGTGTGACTTGTGGAATATGACTTTGTGTGTAATCAATTCCGGAGGTGTAGACAAATAATGTATAGGAGCTTGGGATGCCTCTGATGAGATGTAACGTCTTTCATCATAGTTGTACTGTAGCATGGGCTTGTACTAAACTATGTATGATGTGTATGACCGTTGGTATATATATGGCAGTTTTATATTACCATGACATACGGATGAACATCTCTGCATTCCATGTTATCCATTACATTCTGCACTTCCTTGCTAAGCTTGAGCCATCCTTATCTAAACCGTTGTCTTGTTTTCTCCTAGGATGGTCAACACCCGCAGCAACGCTGCTGCCTCGGAGCAGGGGGAAGCCAGTGCAGCTAGGGGTGAAAATCTGCCTCACCCGCCTTCTCTGGCCGAAGTAATGCTGGAGGAGGAAAGAAACAAGCGTGAGACTAACCTCCTGCTAGAGCGGATTGAGCAGAACACTGCACGCCATCCGCGAAATGACTTGGTGCCAATCAATGACTTTATCAAGCTGTCCCACCAAAGTTTAACCATTCCGTCGAGCCCCTCGACGCGGATGACTGGCTTCGCAGCATCACCCACAAGCTACGTTCTGCCAACGTAGCCGAAGCCGACAAGGTTACTTACGCTGCCTACCATCTCGAAGGCCCTGCTAGCCTCTGGTGGGAAAATTTTGAAGCTATGCGCCCGGTCGGCCAAATTACTACTTGGGCTGAATTCAGTGAGGCTTTCCGTGAGCATCTCATTCCGGAAGGTCTCATGGATCGCAAGAGGGAGGAGTTCTACAACTTCACCCAAGGAAGACTGACTGTGGATGCTTATAGTCGTGAATTTTGGAATCTGGCACGTTATGCCCCTGAAGAGATATGTACTGACGCTAAGAAGCAGGCAAGGTTCCACAAGGCACTTAGCCCTGAGCTTCGCCGTGATCTTCGTCTGCACGAGTGCACCTCTTTTCAGAAGTTGGTCAACAAAGCCATCAGTGCTGAGACAGGCCAGACTGATTATGATGCTTCACGCAAGCACTCCCTTGATTTTGGCTCTTCATCCGGCTCTGGAGCTCAGAAGCGCCGGGTGTGGATCCCAAGCACGGCGCTGCCACCCAGGTTCATTCCGAGGCCATCCTTTGAGGCGCCTCGTCCTAACTAGAAATTTGCACCGCCCAAGCCCTATGGTGGCCCCGCTGCTAACGCTACTCCACGCCCCAATATGGTGACATGCTTTAAGTGTGGAGAGCTGGGTCACTATAGTCGAGAGTGTCCCCAGAACAACAACTCCAATCAAACTGGAAAGTCCGTTGGCCATGGTAAGCCCGCGGGAAAAACATTCTACGCCAAGCCGGCCACCACTGCACGTGGCCATGTCAACTATGTTTCAGCCGAGGAGGCTCATGAGGATCCTAACGTCGTCCTTGATACGCTCCTTGTTAACTGCCATCCGGCATCTGTTCTTTTCGATACTGGAGCATCTCATTCATTAATATCCGAGAACTATGCTCAATTGCATAACACGACATTCTTTGACATGCCCTCTACCATGGAAATTCAAACCCCTGGCTCTAGATGGCAAACTTCTAGAGTAAGCCACGGGAACGAAATTCTTGTCGATAGACTTGTCTTCCTTGCATCCTTAATAGCTCTCAAGTCCTCGGACATAAACATCATCTTGGGTATGGACTGGATGTCAGCTCATTATGCTAAGATCGATTGTGCCACTAGAACCGTTCAACTTACTAACCCATCGGGCAAGACAGTTAATGTCTTAACTCGAGTGGCCAAGTGCCAACTTTACTCCCTAAATGCCACCCCCCTTCCAGACCTTGAGGATGTTCCGGTAGTCCGAGACTTTCTGGATGTCTTTCCAAAAGAACTGCCAGGTGTTCCACCTGACAGGGATGTTGAGTTTGTGATAGACCTTGTTCCAGGAACCGTTCCAATTTCTAGAGGACCCTACAAGATGGCACCCTTAGAACTAGCCGAGCTTAAGAACCAACTCGATGAGTCCTTGAAAAAGGGTTTCATCCATCCTAGTTCCACTCCTTGGGCTTGCCCCGTCCTCTTCGTTAAGAAGAAGGATGGAACGGATCGAATGGTTGTGGATTACCGACCTGTCAACTTGGTCACCATCAAGAACAAATACCCGCTTCCGAGGATCAACGATTTGTATGATCAGCTCGCTGGATCCTCAGTCTTTTCCAAGATGGATTTGAGTTGGGCTACCATCAAATCAAAATCAGAAACGGGGACATTCCGAAAACGGCCTTTGTTACTCGTTATGGTCAATACGAGTACACCGTCATGTCCTTCGGTTTAACAAATGCCCCAGCTACCTTCTCTCGGTTAATGAACTCGGTCTTCATGGAGTACTTGGATAAATCCGTCGTAGTATACCTCGATGACATACTCATCTACTCCAAGAATGAAGAGGAGTATGCCGGACATCTAAGGCTGGTATTGATGAAACTTCGAGAGCATCGCCTTTATGCCAAATTCTCCAAGTGTGAATTTTGGTTGCCAGAAGTGACCTATCTAGGCCATGTAATCTCTGGTAAGGGTATTGCTGTCAATCCCAAGCGAGTTCAGGCCGTCCTTGATTGGACTCCTCCTGAGACGGTTAAGCAAGTTCGGAGCTTCCTTGGCTTAGCGAGCTATTGTCGCCGCTTCGTCGAGCATTTCTCCAAGGTTGCAAAACCTTTAACTGAACTCCTCAAGAAATATAAAAAGTTTGAGTGGAATCCACAGTGCGAGTTCAGCTTTCCAGAACTGAAAAGACGCCTGACATCTGCTCCCGTACTGGTACCACCAGATTTCTCCAAGGACTTTATTATCTATTGCGACGCCTCGTGACAAGGACTAGGACTAGGTTGCATACTCATGCAAGATCGTCAGGTAATTGCCTATGCTTCACGGCAATTACACCCACATGAGGAAAATTATCCCACACATGATCTAGAGCTTGCAGCTGTAGTCCATGCACTTAAAACTTGGCGACATTACCTCCTCGGTAATCGTTGCGAGATCTTCATCGATCACCAAAGTTTGAAATATATCTTCACCCAACCAGATTTGAATCTCAGGCAAAGACGTTGGGTCGAGTTGACCTCGGATTACGACTTAGGAATAACTTACACCCCGGGCAAAGCCAATGTCATGGCTGATGCACTAAGTCGTAAATCCTATTGTAACAACCTGATGTTACAACAAAGTCAACCACTTCTCCATGAGGAATTCCATAGGCTTAATCTTCACATTGTTCCTCGAGGATTCCTATCCACCCTGGTGGCGAAACCTACCCTTATGGATCAAATCATAGCTGCCCAGAAGTGTGATAAGGGCATATCCCGGATTAGGGAAAACATTGCTAGCGGAGTTGCTAAATGTTTTTCCATGGATAAGCGGGATGCTGTCTTCTTCGAGAACCGTTTAGTGGTTCCCAAGAAACAACATCTACGCCAGTTGATCCTTAAGGAAGCTCATGAATCCCCTCTCACCATCCATCCTGGTAGTACTAAAATGTATCAAGACCTACGCCAGAGGTTTTGGTGGACTAGGATGAAGAGAGAAATCGCTCAATACATTGCTAATTGCGACGTTTGTCGTCGTGTTAAAGCAGAGCATCAACGGCCTGCTGGCACCCTTCAACCTTTGGCTATTCCTGAATGGAAATGGGATAAAATCAGTATGGATTTCATCACTGGGTTTCCCAGAACCAAGAGAGGGAATAATGCCATCTTCGTCGTGATCGACCGACTTTCCAAAGTAGCCCATTTCCTACCTGTTCGTGAGAGTATCACCGGTAGGTAGCTAGACGATTTATACATCTCCCGAATAGTGTCTCTTCATGGTGTTCCATTGGAAATTAACTCAGACCGTGGGAGTCTCTTCACCTCTCGATTTTGGGAAAGTTTCCAAAATGCTATGGGAACTCGTCTCTCTTTTAGTACCGCCTTCCATCCTCAATCAAGTGGTCAAGTAGAACGAGTTTATCAAATTCTGGAAGATATGCTCCGAGCTTTTGTTATCTCATTCGGAATGAGTTGGGAGAAATGCCTTCCATTCGCGGAGTTTGCTTATAACAATAGTTATCAAGCTAGCTTGGGCAAGGCTCCTTTCGAAGTTCTCTATGGACGAAAATGTCGAATGCCTCTTAACTGGTCAGAAACCGGGGAAAGACAACTCTTTGGCCCAGATATGATTCAGGAAGCAGAAGAGCAGGTTCGCGTTATTCGTGAGAAATTGAAAACAGCCCAATCTCGTCAAAAGAGTCAATATGATCGTAAACATAAGCCTATGACTTATGAAGTCGACGAGAAGGCTTACCTTCGGGTTACTCCGTTAAAGGGAACCCATCGTTTCGGTATCAAAGGCAAATTGGCTCCTCATTACATTGGACCCTTTCGCATTCTTGCCAAACGAGGAGAAGTTGCCTACCAATTGGAACTACCTTTGCATCTTTCCAGAGTTCACGATGTCTTCCACGTTTCTCAACTCAAGCGTTGCTTCGCGGATCCCATCGTTAAACTTGGACCCATCATTTCGGTATCAAAGGCAAATTGGCTCCTCGTTACATTGGACCCTTTCGCGAACGAGGAGAAGTTGCCTACCAATTGGAACTACCTTTCGCGAACTACGGCTTGACCAAATCGCCGGTGGAGACGTGCTACGCGTAGCTGGGGAGCTGCCGCATCTAGTGGTGCAAGTGGTTGGACACGGGAACGCCGGAAACGACGCCAGCGAGCTCGGCAGCGTCGGCCGGAGTTCGAACGGGGTTGGGTTCGACGCTATGGTGCACGGGAGAAAGAGCTGGTGGTGGCTACGGGCTCCTGGTGCTGCGCTGAGCACAACGGTGAGCTTGGCTTCGAGCCACTTTGGCTCTAGCCACGACGGCGCCATGGCCGGTGGCGGGGAGCTTTCGGGTGCGGTGGAAGTGGCGACTACAGAGGCCAAACGAGCACGGGAGCTAGGGGAAGAGGAAGAGGAGCTCACAGCGGGATCGGAGAGGGGGTCAGCGAGCTCGGGGAGGTCCTGGCGGCGACGAATCGACCGGAGACGGCTTGGGTGCCCGAGGTTGAAGACGAGGGCGAAGACGGCGTTCGGCGGCGTTTGGAGTCGCGTGGGTCAGTAGAGAGGTCCAGGGCAACGAGGTGGAGCTATTGGGCTTGTTGGAGGGGCAAGGGGGTGGCTCTGGTGACGTCTACGGCGAACGGCAGCGAGGATCGCGCTCGGCCATCGCGGGAGAGGGTGAGGGAGACGAGGGGGAGAGTGAGGGAGGATGAGAGGGGGACGTGGGGGTCGGCGTGGCATCCCTGGACGTCTCCAGGGCGTCGGCAGAAGCAGGAGGTGGCCGGCGTGCCGCGGGCGCCGGCCACGCGCTCCTCGTCCTCTTGGCGGGAAGAGGACGACGACTGGCAAGGCCAGTCGGCTGGGCCGAGCCAGGTGGGCTGGGCCAGCACAGGTAAGGCCCAGGTGGGCTTCCCTCTCTCTCTTTTTTTTTGATTTGTTTCTGTTTTTCTATTTAACTGCAACTGTTGGGCTTTATTAAAAATACTAAAACATTTCCAAAAATCCTGAAAATAAATGTGGGCTCTATTTAGAATATTTCCAACAGTATACATTTATTTCGAGAATTATTTGAGCATTTAAATTATTTTATAGCATTTAAATTCCCAAAATCAAATACTTATGATTTAATTCAATGACCTTCTATTGACCTAGAAAATTGTGCACCAATTTTGCCAGAGGTTCTAACCCAAGACAAAGAGAGTGAACTTTTTAGAAGGGCATTTCAGGTTCACTGATAAATAATTTTAGTAAACCCTAGTTGTTTTCAAGGGGGTGTTGGGGGTTCTGTCTTCCCCATTTCAAATTTAAGAGGAATTTAAACATGATGCACACTCTAATGCTTGAACTAACTAGGGTGTGACAACTCACCCCCACTCAAAAGAATCTCGTCCCGAGATTTAGGATCCTCTGGGAAGAAGGTGGGGTACTCGAGTCGAAGACAATCATCCCTTTCCCAAGTGGCTTCTTTCTCGGAATGGTGTGACCATTGAACCATGACAAACTTGATATTATGACGTCGAGTGGTACGCTCGGCTTGATCAAGGATACGAACGGGATATTCCCGATAGGAGAGGTTATCTTGTAGATCAAGCCTTTTGTGGTTCACTCCATGGATGGGATCCACGAAGCAACGCTTGAGTTGAGAAACGTGGAAGACATCGTGAACTCTGGAAAGATGCAAAGGTAGTTCCAATTGGTAGGCAACTTCTCCTCGTTTGGCAAGAATGCGAAAGGGTCCAATGTAACGAGGAGCCAATTTGCCTTTGATACCAAAACGATGGGTTCCCTTTAACGGAGTAACGCGAAGGTAAGCCTTCTCGTCGACTTCATAAGTCATAGGCTTATGTTTACGATCATATTGACTCTTTTGACGAGATTGGGCTGTTTTCAACTTCTCACGAATAACGCGAACCTGCTCTTCTGCTTCCTGAATCATATCCGGGCCAAAGAGTTGTCTTTCCCGGTTTCTGACCAGTTAAGAGGCGTTCGACATTTTCGTCCATAGAGAACTTCGAAAGGAGACTTGCCCAAGCTGGCTTGATAACTATTGTTATAAGCAAACTCCGCGAATGGAAAGCATTTCTCCCAACTCATTCCGAACGAGATAACAGAAGCTCGGAGCATATCTTCCAGAATTTGATTAACTCGTTCTACTTGACCACTTGATTGAGGATGGAAGGCGGTACTAAAAGAGAGATGAGTTCCCATAGCATTTTGGAAACTTTCCCAAAATCGAGAGGTGAAGAGACTCCCACGCTCTGAGTTAATTTCCAATGGAACACCATGAAGAGACACTATTCGGGAGATGTATAAATTGGCTAGCTGGCTAGCGGTGATACTCTCACGAACAGGTAGGAAATGGGCTAGTTTGGAAAGTCGGTCGATCACGACGAAGATGGCATTATTCCCTCTCTTGGTCCTGGGAAACCTAGTGATGAAATCCATACTGATTTTATCCCATTTCCATTCAGGAATAGCCAAAGGTTGAAGGGTGCCAGCACGCCGTTGATGCTCTGCTTTAACACAACGACAAACATTGCAATTAGCAATGTATTGAGCGATTTCTCTCTTCATCTTAGTCCACCAAAACCTCTGGCGTAGGTCTTGATACATTTTAGTACTACTGGGATGGATGGTGAGAGGGGATTCATGAGCTACCTTAAGGATCAACTGGCGTAGATGTTGTTTCTTGGGAACCACCAAACGGTTCTAGAAGAAGACAGCACCCGCTTATCCATGGAAAAACATTTAGCAACTCCGCTAGCAATGTTTTCCCTAATCGGGGATATGCCCTTATCACGCTTCTGGGCAGCTATGATTTGATCCATAAGGGTAGGTTTCGCCACCAGGGTGGATAGGAATCCTCGAGGAACAATGTGAATATTAAGCTTACGGAATTCCTCATGGAGAAGTGGTTGACTTTGTTGTAACATCAGGTTGTTACAATAGGATTTACGACTTAGTGCATCAGCCATGACATTGGCTTTGCCCGGGGTGTAAGTTATTCCTAAGTCGTAATCCGAGATCAACTCGACCCAACGTCTTTGCCTGAGATTCAAATCTGGTTGGGTGAAGATATATTTCAAACTTTGGTGATCGGTGAAGATCTCGGGACGATTACCGAGGAGGTAATGTCGCCAAGTTTTAAGTGCATGGACTACAGCTGCACCCACCAAAGTTTAACCATTCCATCGAGCCCCTCGATGCGGATGACTGGCTTCGCAGCATCACCCACAAGCTATGTTCTGCCAACGTAGCCGAAGCCGACAAGGTTACTTACGCTGCCTACCGTCTCGAAGGCCCTGCTAGCCTCTGGTGGGAAAATTTTGAAGCTATGCGCCCGGTCGGCCAAATTACTACTTGGGCTGAATTCAGTGAGGCTTTCCGTGAGCATCACATTCCGGAAGGTCTCATGGATCGCAAGAGGGAGGAGTTCTGCAACTTCACCCAAGGAAGACTGACTGTGGATGCTTATAGTCGTGAATTTTGGAATCTGGCACGTTATGCCCCTGAAGAGGTTTCTACTGACGCTAAGAAGAAGGCAAGGTTCCGCAAGGGACTTAGCCCTGAGCTTCGCCGCGATCTTCGTCTGCACGAGTGCACCTCTTTTCAGAAGTTGGTCAATAAAGCCATCAGTGCTGAGAGAGGCCAGACTGATTATGACGCTTCACGCAAGCACTCCCGTGATTTTGGCTCTTCATCCGGCTCTGGAGCTCAGAAGCGCCGGGTGTGGATCCCAAGCACGGCGCTGCCACCCAGGTTCATTCCGAGGCCATCCTTTGAGGAACCTCGTCCTAACCAGCAATTTGCACAACCCAAGCCCTATGGTGGCCCCGCTGCTAACGCTGCTCCATGCCCCAATATGGTGACATGCTTTAAGTGTGGAGAGCCGGGTCACTATAGTCGAGAGTGTCCCGAGAACAACAACTCCAATCAAACTGGAAAGTCCGTTGGACGTGGTAAGCCCGCGGGAAAAACATTCTACGCCAAGCCGGCCACCACTGCGCGTGGCCATGTCAACTATGTTTCAGCCGAGGAGGCTCATGAGGATCCTAACGTCGTCCTTGGTACGCTCCTTGTTAACTGCCATCCGGCATCTGTTCTTTTCGATACTGGAGCATCTCATTCATTCATATCCAAGAACTATGCTCGATTGCATAACACGACATTCTGTGACATGCCCTCTACCATGGAAATTCAAACCCCTGGCTCTAGATGGCAAACTTCTAGAGTAAGCCATGGGAACGAAATTCTTGTCGATAGACTTGTCTTCCTTGCATCCTTAATAGCTCTCAAGTCGTCGGACATAAACATCATCTTGGGTATGGACTGGATGTCAGCTCATTATGCTAAGATCGATTGTGCCACTAGAACCGTTCAACTTACTCACCCATCGGGCAAGACAGTCAATGTCTTAACCCGAGTGGCCAAGCGCCAACTTTACTCCCTAAATGCCAACCCCCTTCCAGACCTTGAGGATGTTCCGGTAGTCCGAGACTTTCCGGATGTCTTTCCAGAAGAACTGCCAGGTGTTCCACCTGACAGGGATGTTGATTTTGTGATAGACCTTGTTCCAGGAACCGTTCCAATTTCTAGAAGTCCCTACAAGATGGCACCCTTAGAACTAGCCGAGCTTATGAACCAACTCGATGAGTCCTTGAAAAAGGGTTTCATCCGTCCTAGTTCCTCTCCTTGGGCTTGCCCTGTTCTCTTCGTTAAGAAGAAGGATGGAACGGATCGAATGGTTGTGGATTACCGACCTGTCAACTTGGTCACCATCAAGAACAAATACCCGCTTCCCAGGATCAACGTCAGGAAGCAGAAGAGCAGGTTCGCGTTATTCGTGAGAAATTGAAAACAGCCCAATCTCGTCAAAAGAATCAATATGATCGTAAACATAAGCCTATGACTTATGAAGTCGACGAGAAGGCTTACCTTCTGGTTACTCTGTTAAAGGGAACCCATCGTTTCGGTATCAAAGGAAAATTGGCTCCTCGTTACATTGGACCCTTTCGCATTCTTGCCAAACGACGAGAAGTTGCCTACCAATTGCAACTACCTTTGCATCTTTCCAGAGTTCACGATGTCTTCCACGTTTCTCAACTCAGGCGTTGCTTCGCGGATCCCATCCGTGGAGTGGACCACGAAATGCTTGATCTACAAGATAACCTCTTCTATCGGGAATATCCCGTTCGTATCCTTGATCAAGCCGAGCGTACGACTCGACGTCATAATATCAAGTTTGTCAAGGTTCAATGGTCACACCATTCCGAGAAAGAAGCCACATGGGAAAGGGAGGATCGTCTTCGACTCGAGTACCCCACCTTCTTCCCGGAGGATCCTAAATCTCGGAACGGGATTCTTTTGAGTGGGGGTGAGTTGTCACACCCTAGTTAGTTCAAGCATTAGAGTGTGCATCATGTTTAAATTCCTCTTAAATTTGAAATGGGGAAGACAGAACCCCCAACACCCCCCCTGAAAACAACTAGGGTTTATTAAATTATTTTTCAATGAACCTGAAATGCCCTTCTAAAAAGTTCACTCTCTTTGTCTTGGGTTAGAACCTCTGGCAAAATTGGTGCACAATTTTCTAGGTCAATAGAACGTCATTGAATTAAATCATAAGTATTTGATTTTGGGCATTTAAATGCTATAAAATAATTTAAATGCTCAAATAATTCTGGAAATAAATGTATACTATTGGAAATATTCTAAATAGAGCCCACATTTATTTTCAGGATTTTTGGAAACATTTTAGTATTTTTAATAAATCCCAACAGTTGCAGTTAAATAGAAAAACAGAAACAAATAAAAAAAAAGAGAGAGAGGGAAGCCCACCTGGGCCTTACCTGTGCTGGCCCAGCCCACCTGGCTCGGCCCAGCCGACTGGCCTTGCCAGTCGCCGTCCTCCTCCCGCCAGGAGGACGAGGAGCGCGTGGCCGGGCCCGCGGCCACACGCCGGGCACCTCCTGCTTCTGCCGACGCCCTAGAGACGTCCAGGGATGCCACGCCGACCCCCACGTCCCCCTCTCATCCTCCCTGACTCTCCCCCTCGTCTCCCTCACCCTCTCCCGCGATGGCCGAGCGCGATCCTCGCTGCCGTTTGTCGTAGACGTCACCAGGGCCACCCCCTCGCCCCTCCGACAAGCCCAATAGCTCCGCCTCGTCGCCCTGGACCTCTCCGCTGACCCACGCGACTCCAAACGCCGCCGAACGCCGTCTTCGCCCTCGTCTTCAACCTCGGGCACCCGAGCCATCTCCGGTCGATTCGTCGCCGCCAGGACCTCCCCGAGCTCGCTGACCCCCTCTCTGACCCCGCTGTGAGCTCCTCTTCCTCTTCCCCTAGCTCCCGTGCTCGTTTGGCCTCTGTACTCGCCACTTCCACCGCACTCAAAAGCTCCCCGCCGCCGGCCATGGCGCTGTCGTGGCTAGAGCCATAGTGGCTCGAAGCCAAGCTCACCGTTGTGCTCAGCGCAGCACCAGGAGCCCGTAGCCACCACCAGCTCTTTCTCCCATGCACCGTAGCGTCGAACCCAACCCCGTCCGAACTCCGGCCGCCGCTGCCGAGCTCGCCGGCGTCGTTTCCGGCGTTCCCGTGTCCAACCACTTGCACCACTGGATGAGGCAGCTCCCCAGCTACGCGTAGCACGTCTCCACCGGTGATTTGGTCACCAGAGGACCAAATCCGAAGCTCTCCGCCATCTCGGCCTCGCCGGCGACTCAACGCCGGCGGGATTAGCCCCGCTGACCAGGGGTTTGACCCCAGTTTGACTCCATCTGAGACACTGATGTGTGGGGCCGGCTTCTAACTAATTTAGATTAGTTTAAATTAGAGCTAATCACTCTGTTAGAGGTTAATGACGCCGTTAACTACCCCTCTCTCACTGACATGTGGGCCCAGAGCCTAACTAACCCAGTTTAGTGCTAACTAAACACTAACCAACTCTATTAGTAGCTGAGAGACTGACAGAAGGGGCCCACCAGTCAGGTTTGACCTGGGCTGGCGCCTTTGACCCGCTGATGTCACAGTGACGCAGTGCTGATGCATTAATTCAATTTCTGGATTTATTCTTTAATAGGAAATTCCAGAAAATAATCAAAACTTCTAAAAATCATAGAAAATCAACCATAGCTCCAAATGCAAAGATTTATATATGAAAAATGATCAGAAAAATTCAATCTATCCACCTGTAACGGTTTCATGCATGACAAAACAAGTTAACCTTGCTGTTTAAGCAGAATGAGGTAATGCACTAATAAAGCCATGTTTAATAGCTAATAATTGAATCTTTGACTCAAATGAGTTCATCCCTTTCTGTTTTAGCTTGCATTAGGCCAAGACACCTTCATCTTGCCATGTCATAGCATGCATCATATTGTTGCATATTGCCATGTGTTGATTATGTTTCGGTGTGTCTTTCGTGGTAGGTTCTGCCTCCGAGGATAACCCCGAGTATCCGTCTGAAGGGAGTACCCTACTACCACTACAACAGGCAAGCAACCCATTGATCATTCCGATACAAACACCATGTTCTCGCTTCTGCTCTTGTTTACTGCATTAAGACAACGCGATTCAAACTGCTGTGTGTATTCGGTAGTTGAACCCTTATCCTCTGCATGACCTGTCATTGCCACAGTAACTAGATGAAACCCACTAGCATGTGTAGGAGTTGATTGAGCCATGTATGTGATTCCTACCTTGCTATGCCTGCTATGCTTAGAGTTGTGTCAGGTCTGGTTCATCTGGGTGATGGGCTAGAGTGATATGATATGTCGGTAATGTGAGGATGTGTTGAACATGTTTTGGTAAAGGTATCGATGAGAGGCCATGTAGGAGTACATGGTGGGTTGTTTCATTGAGACCGTCCATAAGAACTGAGATCTGTATGCGTGATTTAAGATTCAGCTACTACCACACATTGGGCCCTGAAATATGACCCCGCTCGACTTACTGACCCCTCTCGCCCTCTGTCCAGGAGTTGCAACTAGTTTCTGGTGTTTGTAGGACATGTGTTGGCGGCCGTGCGTAGCGCTGACCCTAATGGGTGGGCTATGATGCGGTAGATACACTATGGCCGGGTATGCCGGGCGCCCGTTTGGCGTCTCGGGACCCTGTACACATCTTTTGGGGCCGTTGAGGACACCCCGGCCGGATTTCCTTATGGATGGAACCTGAATAGGCGATAAACCTGGACTAGAGACTTGTGAGGTTAGTCAGGTCGTGGTCTACACCCACGTCGGTTTTCGCTTGAAGTCTTCCGAGCACATGTCGTGTGCAGACGCTAAGCGGTGGAAACATGTGTGACGAAGTACACCCCTGCAGGGTATAAAACTATTCTAATAGCCGCGTCCGCGGTAAAGGACTACTTGGTTGCCTATGCGGATCATAGACAAGTTAATGGATACTACTAAAAGACTCAAGATAAGTGTGAGTACCGAGAATGGCCCTCTCATAGGATGACGAGGGAGGATCCTTGGTGGAGTATTGTGTTCGTGAGTAGTGGACTCGTGTGCGAAAACTATTTTACTGGTGGAGTTCCGTAGGATAGCTTAGCCAAGAGTCAAAGCTGGCTTGCTGCAATAACCCCACCTCCTTCTTGAGAATAAGCATTTATAGTAGGTTCTGTTGTAAGACTTGCTGAGTACCCTTGTACTCATGTTTGCTTAATTACTGTTTTCAGACGACAACACTACCCCCTCCGATGGGTTCTACGTAGACCTTGACGTCGATGAGTGACTAGCCACCCAGGTGGTGATCCTGGCCATGGAGGGCCCTATGTAGATAGACAGGCTTCGAGAAGCTTTCTTTCTTTCTAGTGTCTGTACTCAGACTAGTTGCTTCCGCATGTGCTTGTATGATTGTATGACTTGAGTGTCGGATCATGTGACCCCTGTCTGTATGAACATGTTATGTATGGCTCTCTCGAGCCTTTAAATAAAGTACTTGAGTTGTAGAGTTTTGTTGTGATGCCATGTTGTATGTACTCATATCGGGCATATTGTGTGTATGATTGAAATGCTTGGTATGAGTGGGATCCGACAATCTAGTTGTTTATCCTTGGCAGCCTTTCTTATGGGAAAATGTAGTCTAGTGTTCCTCGAGCCATAGTAGTCCACTACAGCCTGGTTCACCAGAGTCCTGCTAGCCCAGCACTACTGTTCAGGACACTTGACTGGCCGGCATGTGTTTCACTTCGTTCCTATGTCTCTCCCTTCAGGGAAATGTCACGCGGAGACTTCCGGAGTCCTGTTAGCCTAGTGCTACAGCACGGAATCACTCGCTGATGACCGACATGCTCGATGTGATTCATGTATGCCTGTCTCCATAGGTCTGTGTCGCTTTGGGTTCACGACTAGCCATGTCGGCCCGGGTTCTCTGTCATATGGATAGTAGCGACACTATCATATACTTGATCCAAAAGACGCAAACGGTCCCGGGCCATGGTAAGGCGACACCCATGGGATACCGTGCGTGAGGCCGCAAAGTGATATGAGGTGTTACCGGCTAGATCGATGTGGCTTGGAATCGGGGTCCTGACAGCGTTGGTATCAGAGCCGGACTGCCTGTAGGTTCGTTGAGCCAAGCTGGTCGATGTCAAGTCTAGAAATGCTTTAGTAATATGTAGGGGAATTGATTGTGGGAGGGAACGTAAGGCTCTTTTACTGCTTTACCCTATGCCTCTGATCTGAGTCATTCTCTTCTCATTCAACGTGGGTTAAGGACTAGGCTCTCTTCTTCTCTCAGGTTCACGTGTTACTAATCCGTAGTAGCTTATAGGATTGTTGCTACAAGCCCCAGTTCAGATTCTACTATTTTAGTATGTTGCTATTTGGATCAGAACCTTGATATGATGTTGTTGAGTGGTATTGCGAACTGTTGTGGATGTCTCAAATCTTTTTCTGAGCATTTATAGATGTTATGCTGTCCAATTTTCCCTAGAAATTCTGATGTCTTTGCATTGTGGTTGTGCTTTCAGATGGTCAACCGTGTTCAAAACCAAGTGGTTCGCCTGACCCGGTGCCTCGACGTGTCCGGTCATACTGCTATGTTAGTCCGGGTAATGATCGAGACGGGTTACCGTTGGTATCCCGAATACACCGTCGAAGATCAATTCCGAGACTTTAATCAAAGCCACTATTTCTGCACCGTCAGGATATTTCCTTCTTATCCTGGATCTACCGAGCCCCTTCACTGTTCCTATGGACTCGGGGTTACTGTTGAGAAGGCTGTGCAGGATGCTGCCAATTCCATGATGACCATCATGCGAGTCCGGACTGGCCTGCTTCGGAACACCGACTTCCATTACATGCCAGCTTCACTTCCGGGAGCGCAAGGTTATCTTCAGGCTATCTATGCTGACTCCACTCATTAACTCGTACCACTGCCGAGATGCTCGAAGATACGGACCGAGAGAATAGGGCCTTGAGGCTGGAGCTTTTCAATACATGTGCTGATCATTGGGCTACATTGACTCGGTTTGCACCTGCGGTGCAAGCTGGATGTATGGATACAAGGGATCTGTATCCTGTGAGATCTGCTTTGCTAGACATGGTGGATTGGCGTGATGTGGGAGGCATCACCCCACCCCGTGGTCCCTGCAGGCCACCGTCTGTTGGTCCAAGACCTCATCCTAGCCCCTATGGTCCACATGCTCCTCAGGACCGTCTGTTCCCGGATGGTCACGTTGAACTTCCAGGCTATGGAGGTGATTTCTATGAGGACCACTACGGAGCTATTTGAGTTAGTAGTAGTACCACTAGTATTGTAGTGGCTGTATCTCCACTGTCCTGCGTGACTTATGGAATATGACTTTGTGCGTAATCAATTCCGGAGGTGTAGACAAATAATGTATAGGAGCTTGGGATGCCTCTGATGAGATGTAATGTCTTTCATCATAGTTGTACTGTAGCCTGGGCTTGTACTAAACTATGTATGATGTGTATGACCATTGGTATATATATGGCAGTTTTATATTACCATGACATATGGATGAACATCTCTGCATTCCATGTTATCCATTACATTCTGCACTTCCTTGCTAAGCTTGAGCCATCCTTATCTAAACCGTTCTCTTGTTTTCTCCTAGGATGGTCAACACCCGCAGCAACCCTGCTACCTCGGAGCAGGGGGAAGCTAGTGCAGCTAGGGATGAAAATCTGCCTCACCCGCCTTCTCTGGCCGAAGTAATGCTGGAGGCGGAAAGAAAAAAGCGTGAGACTAACCGCCTGCTAGAGCGGATTGAGCAGAACACTGCACGCCATCCGCGAAATGACTTGGTGTCAATCAATGACTTCATCAAGCTGTACCCACCAAAGTTTAACCATTCCATCAAGCCCCTCGACGCGGATGACTGGCTTTGCAGCATCACCCACAAGCTATGTTCTGCCAATGTAGCCGAAGCCGACAAGGTTACTTACGCTGCCTACCATCTCGATGGCCCTGCTAGCCTCTGGTGGGAAAATTTTGAAGCTATGCGCCCGGTCGGCCAAATTACAACTTGGGCTAAATTCAGTGAGGCTTTCCGTGAGCATCACATTCCGGAAGGTCTCATGGATCGCAAGAGGGAGGAGTTCTGCAACTTCACCCAAGGAAGACTGACTATGGATGCTTATAGTAGTGAATTTGGGAATCTGGCATGTTATGCCCCTGAAGAGGTATCTACTGACGCTAAGAAGCAGGCAAGGTTCCGCAAGGGACTTAGCCCTGAGCTTCGCCGCGATCTTCGTCTGCACGAGTGCACCTCTTTTCAGAAGTTGGTCAATAAAGCCATCAGTGCTGAGACAGGCCAGACTGATTATGACGCTTCACGCAAGCACTCCCGTGATTTTGGCTCTTCATCCGGCTTTGGAGCTCAGAAGCGTCGGGTGTGGATCCCAAGCACTGCGCTGCCACCCAGGTTCATTCCGAGGCCATCCTTTGAGGCGCCTCGTCCTAACCAGCAGTTTGCACCGCCCAAGCCCTATGGTGGCCCCGCTGCTAACGCTGCTCCACGCCCCAATATGGTGACATGCTTTAAGTGTGGAGAGCCGGGTCACTATAGTCGAGAGTGTCCCCAGAACAACAACTCCAATCAAACTGGAAAGTCTGTTGGCCATGGTAAGCCCGCGGGAAAAATATTCTACGCCAAGCCGACCACCACTGCACGTGGCCATGTCAACTATGTTTCAGCCGAGGAGGCTCATGAGGATCCTAACGTCATCCTTGGTACGCTCCTTGTTAACTGCCAACCGGCATCTGTTCTTTTCGGTACTGGAGCATCTCATTCATTCATATCCGAGAACTATGCTCGATTGCATAACACGACATTCTATGACATGCCCTCTACAATGGAAATTCAAACCCCTGGCTCTAGATGGCAAACTTCTAGAGTAAGCCATGGGAACGAAATTCTTGTCGATAGACTTGTCTTCCTTGCATACTTAATAGCTCTCAAGTCCTCGGACATAAACATCATATTGGGTATGGACAGGATGTTAGCTCATTATGCTAAGATCGATTGTGCCACTAGAACCGTTCAACTTACTCACCCATCTGGCAAGACAGTCAATGTCTTAACCCGAGTGGCCAAGCGCCAACTTTACTCCCTAAATGCCAACCCCCTTCCAGACCATGAGGATGTTCCGATAGTCCGAGACTTTCCGGATGTCTTTCCAGAAGAACTGCCAGGTGTTCCACCTGACAGGGATGTTGAGTTTGTGATAGACCTTGTTCCAGGAACCATTCCAATTTCTAGAAGACCCTACAAGATGGAACCCTTAGAACTAGCCGAGCTTAAGAACCAACTCGATGAGTCCTTGAAAAAGGGTTTCATCCATCCTAGTTCCACTCCTTGGGCTTGCCCTGTTCTCTTCGTTAAGAAGAAGGATGGAACGGATCGAATGGTTGTGGATTACCGACCTGTCAACTTGGTCACCATCAAGAACAAATACCCGCTTCCTAGGATCAACGATTTGTATGATCAGCTCGCTGGATCCTCAGTCTTTTGCAAGATGGATTTGAGGTTGGGCTACCATCAAATCAAAATCAGAAATGGGGACATACCCAAAACGGCCTTTGTTACTCGTTATGGCCAATACGAGTACACCGCCATGTCCTTCGGTTTAACAAATGCCCCAGCTACCTTCTCTTGGTTAATGAACTCAGTCTTCATGGAGTACTTGGATAAATTCGTCGTAGTATACCTCGATGACATACTCATCTACTCCAAGAATGAAGAGGAACATGCCGAACATCTAAGGCTGGTATTGATGAAACTTCGAGAGCATCGCCTTTATGCCAAATTCTCCAAGTGTGAATTTTGGTTGCCAGAAGTGACCTATCTAGGCCATGTAATCTCTGGTAAGGGTATTGCTGTCAATCCCGAGCGAGTTCAAGCCGTCCTTGATTGGACTCCACCTGAGACGGTTAAGCAAGTTCAGAGCTTCCTTGGCTTAGAGAGCTATTGCCGCCGCTTCGTCGAGAATTTCTCCAAGGTTGCTAAACCTTTAACTGAACTCCTCAAGAAAGATAAAAAGTTCGAGTGGACTCCACAGTGCGAGTTCAGCTTTCAGGAACTGAAAAGACGCCTGACATCTGCTCCCGTACTGGTACCACCAGATTTCTCCAAGGACTTTATTATCTATTGCGACGCCTCGCGATAAGGACTAGGTTGCATACTCATGCAAGATCGTCAGGTAATTGCCTATGCTTCACGGCAATTACACCCACACGAGGAAAATTATCCCACACATGATCTAGAGCTTGCAGCTGTAGTCCATGCACTTAAAACTTGGCGACATTACCTCCTCGGTAATCGTTGCGAGATCTTCACCAATCACCAAAGTTTTAAATATATCTTCACCCAACCAGATTTGAATCTCAGGAAAAGACGTTGGGTCGAGTTGACCTCGGATTACGACTTAGGAATAACTTACACCTCGGGCAAAGCCAATGTCATGGCTGATGCACTTTGTCGTAAATCCTATTGTAACAACCTGATGTTACAACAAAGTCAACCACTTCTCCATGAGGAATTCCGTAAGCTTAATCTTCACATTGTTCCTCGAGGATTCCTATCCACCCTGGTGGTGAAACCTACCCTTATGGATCAAACCATAGCTGCCCAGAAGCGTCATAAGGGCATATCCCGGATTAGGGAAAACATTGCTAGCGGAGTTGCTAAATGTTTTTCCATGGATAAGAGGGGCGCTGTCTTCTTCCAGAACCGTTTGGTGGTTCCCAAGAAACAACATCTATGCCAGTTGATCCTTAAGGAAGCTCATGAATCCCCTCTCACCATCCATCCCGGTAGTACTAAAATGTATCAAGACCTACGCCAGAGGTTTTGGTGGACTAGGATGAAGAGAGAAATCGCTCAATACATTGCTAATTGCGACGTTTGTCGTCGTGTTAAAGCAGAGGATCAACGGCCTGCTGGCACCCTTCAACCTTTCGCTATTCCTGAATGGAAATGGGATAAAATCAGTATGGATTTCATCACTGGGTTTCCCAGAACGAAGAGAGGGAATAATGCCATCTTCGTCGTGATCGACCGACTTCCCAAAGTAGCCCATTTCCTACCTGTTCGTGAGAGTATCACCGCTAGCCAGCTAGCCGATTTATACATCTCCCAAATAGTGTCTCTTCATGGTGTTCCATTGGAAATTAACTCAGACCGTGGGAGTCTCTAAACCTCTCGATTTTGGGAAAGTTTCCAAAATGCTATGGGAACACGTCTCTCTTTTAGTACCGCCTTCCATCCTCAATCACGTGGTCAAGTAGAACGAGTTAATCAAATTCTGGAAGATATGCTCCGAGCTTCTGTTATCTCGTTCGGAATGAGTTGGGAGAAATGCCTTCCATTCGCGGAGTTTGCTTATAACAATAGTTATCAAGCCAGCTTGGGCAAGGCTCCTTTCAAAGTTCTCTATGGACAAAAATGTCGAACGCCTCTTAACTGGTCATAAACCGGGGAAAGACCACTCTTTGGCCCGGATATGATTCAGGAAGCAGAAGAGCAGGTTCGCGTTATTCGTGAGAAATTGAAAACAGCCCAATCTCGTCAAAAGAGTCAATATGATCGTAAACATAAGCCTATGACTTATGAAGTCGACGAGAAGGCTTACCTTCGGGTTACTCCGTTAAAGGGAACCCATCGTTTCGGTATCAAAGGCAAACTGGCTCCTCGTTACATTGGACCCTTTCGCATTCTTGCCAAACGAGGAGAAGTTGCCTACCAATTGGAACTACCTTTGCATCTTTCCAGAGTTCGCGATGTCTTCCACGTTTCTCAACTCAGGCGTTGCTTCACGGATCCCATCCGTGGAGTGGACCACGAAATGCTTCATCTACAAGATAACCTCTCCTATTGGGAATATCCCGTTCGTATCCTTGATCAAGCCGAGCATACCACTTGACGTCATAATATCAAGTTTGTCAAGGTTCAATGGTCACACCATTCCGAGAAAGAAGCCACTTTGGAAAGGGAGGATCGTCTTCGACTCAAGTACCCCACCTTCTTCCCGGAGGATCCTAAATCTCGGGACGAGATTCTTTTGAGTGGGGGTGAGTTGTCACACCCTAGTTTGTTCAAGCATTAGAGTGTGCATCATGTTTAAATTCCTCTTAAATTTGAAATGGGGAAGACAGAACCCCCAACACCACCCTGAAAACAACTAGGGTTTACTAAAATTATTTATCAATGAACCTGAAATGCCCTTCTAAAAAGTTCAATCTCTTTGTCTTGGGTTAGAACCTCCGGCAAAATTGGTGCACAATTTTCTAGGTCAATAGAAGGTCATTGAATTAAATCATAAGTATTTGATTTTGGGCATTTAAATGCTATAAAATAATTTAAATGCTCAAATAATTCTGGAAATAAATGTATACTGTTGGGAATATTCTAAACAGAGCCCACATTTATTTTCAGGATTTTTGGAAACGTTTTAGTATTTTTAATAAAGCCCAACAGTTGCAGTTAAATAGAAAAACAGAAACAAATCAAAAAAATAGAGAGAGAGAGGGAAGCCCACCTGGGCCTTCCCTGTGTTGGCCCGGGCCACCTGGCTCGGCCCAGCGGAGCGCGTGGCCGGCGCCCGCGGCCACACGCCGGCCACCTCCTGCTTCTGCCGACGCCCTGGAGACGTCCAGGGATGCCACGCCGACCCCCACGTTCCCCTCTCATCCTCCCTCACTCTCCCCCTCGTCTCCCTCACCCTCTCCCACGATGGCCGAGCGCGATCCTCGACGCCGTTCGCCGTAGACATCACCAGAGCCACCCCCTCGCCCCTCCGACAAGCCCAATAGCTCCGCCTCGTCTCCCTGGAACTCTCCGCTGACCCACGCGACTCCAAATGCCGCCGAACGCCGTCTTCGCCCTCGTCTTCAACCTTCGCCACCCTGGCCGTCTCCGGTCGATTCGTCGCCGCTAGGACCTCCCCGAGCTCGATGACCCCCTCTCCGACGCCGCTGTGAGCTCCTCTTCCTCTTCCCCTAGCTCCCGTGCTCGTTTGGCCTCTGTAGTCGCCACTTCCACCGCACCCGAAAGCTCCCCGCCGCCGGCCATGGCGCCGTCGTGGCTAGAGCCATAGTGGCTCGAAGCCAAGCTCACCATTGTGCTCAACATAGCACCAGGAGGCCGTAGCCACCACCAGCTCTTTCTCCCGTGCACCGTAGCGTCGAATCCAACCCCATCCGAACTCCGGCCACCGCTGCCGAGCTCGCCGACGTCGTTTCCGGCGTTCCCGTGTCCAACCACTTGCACCACTGGATGCGGCAGCTCCCCAGCTACGCGTAGCACGTCTCCACCGGCGATTTGGTCACCGAAGGACCAAATCCGAAGCTCTCCGCCGTCTCGGCCTCGCCGGCGACTCAACGCCGGCGGGATTAGCCCCGCTGACCAGGGGTTTGACCCCAGATTGACTCCATCTGAGACACTGATGTGTGGGGCCGGCTTCTAACTAATTTAGATTAGTTTAAATTAGAGCTAATCACTCTGTTAGAGGTTAATGACGCCATTAACTACCCCTCTCTCACTGACATGTGGGCCCAGAGCTAACTAACCCAGTTTAGTGCTAACTAAACACTAACCAACTCTGTTAGTTAGCTGAGAGACTGATAGAAGGGGCCCACCAGTCAGGTTTGACCTGGGCTGGCGCCTTTGACCCGCTGACGTCACAGTGACGTAGTGCTGACGCATTAATTCAATTTCTGGATTTATTCTTTAATAGGAAATTCCAGAAAATAATCAAAACTTCTAAAAATCATAGAACATAAACCATAGCTCCAAATGTAAAAATTTAAATATGAAAAGTGATCAGAAAAATTCAATCTATCCATCTGTAATGGTTTCATGCATGACAAAACAAGTTAACCTTGCTGTTTAAGCAGAATGAGGTAATGCACTAATAAAGCCATGTTTAATAAGCTAATAATTGAATATTTGACTCAAATGAGTTCATCCCTTTCTGTTTTAGCTTGCATTAGGCCAAGACACCTTCATCTTGCCATGTCATAGCATGCATCATATTGTTGCATATTGCCATGTGTTGATTATGTTTCGGTGTGTCTTTCGTGGTAGGTTCTGCCTCCGAGGATAACCCCGAGTATCCGTCTGAAGGGCAGTACCCTACTACCACTACAACAGGCAAGCAACCCATTGATCATTCCGATACAAAACCATGTTCTCGCTTCTGCTCTGGTTTACTGCATTAAGACAACGCGATTCAAACTGCTGTGTGTTACGGTAGTTGAACGCTTATCCTCTGCATGACCTGTCATTGCCACAGTAACTAGATGAAACCCACTAGCATGTGTAGGAGTTGATTGAGCCATGTATGTGATTCCTACCATGCTATGCCTGCTATGCTTAGAGTTGTGTTAGGTCTGGTTCATCTAGGTGATGGGCTAGAGTGATATGATATGTCGGTAATGTGAGGAATGTGTTGAACATGTTTTGGTAAAGGTATCGATGGGAGGCCATGTAGGAGTACATGGTGGGTTGTTTCATTGAGACCGTCCATAAGAACTGAGATCTGTATGCGTGATTAAAGATTCAGCTACTACCACACATTGGGCCCTGAAATATGACCCCGCTCGACTTACTGACCCCTCTCGCCCTCTGTCCAGGAGTTGTAACTAGTTTCTGGTGTTTGTAGGACATGTGTTGGCGGCCGTGCGTAGCGCTGACCCTAGGGGTGGGCTATGATGCGGAAGATACACTGTGGCCGGGTATGCTGGGAGCCCGTTTGGCGTCTTGGGACCCTGTACACATCGTTCGGGGCCATTGAGGACACCCCGGCCAGATTTCCTTGCGGATGGAACCTGAATAGGCGATAAACCTGGACTAGAGACTTGTGAGGTTAGTCAGGTCGTGGTCTAGACCCACGTCGGTTTTCGCTTGAAGTCTGCCGAGCACATGTCGTGTGCAGACGGTAAGTGGTGGAAACATGTGTGACGAAGTACACCCCTGTAGGGTATGAAACTATTCGAATAGCCGCATCCGTGGTAAAGGACTGCTTGGTTGCCTATGCAGTTCATAGACAGGTTAATGGATGCTACTAAAAGACTCAAGATAAGTGTGAGTACCGAGAATGCCCTCTTGTAGGATGACGAGGGAGGATCCTCGGTGGAGTATTGTGTTGGTGAGTAGTGGACTAGTGTGCGAAAACTATTTTACTGGTGGAGTTCCGTAGGATAGCTTAGCCAAGAGTTAAAGCTGGCTTGCTGCAATAACCCCACCTCCTTCTTGAGAATAAGGATTTATAGTAGGTTCTGTTGTAAGACTTGCTGAGTACCCTTGTACTCATGTTTACTTAATTACTGTTTTTAGACGACAACACCGCCCCCTCCGATGGGTTCTACGTAGACCTTGACGTCGACGAGTGACTAGCCACCCAGGTGGTGATCCTGGCCGTCGTAATCCGAGATCAACTCGACCCAACGTCTTTGCCTGAGATTCAAATCTGGTTGGGTGAAGATATATTTCAAACTTTGGTGATCGGTGAAGATCTCGCAACGTTTACCGAGGAGGTAATGTCGCCAAGTTTTAAGTGCATGGACTACAGCTGCAAGCTCTAGATCATGTGTGGGATAATTTTCCTCATGTGGGTGTAATTGCCGTGAAGCATAGGCAATTACCTGACGATCTTGCATGAGTATGCAACCTAGTCCTTGTCGCGAGGCGTCGCAATAGATAATAAAGTCCTTGGAGAAATCTGGTGGTACCAGTACGGGAGCAGATGTCAGGCGTCTTTTCAGTTCCTGAAAGCTGAACTCGCACTGTGGAGTCCACTCGAACTTTTTATCTTTCTTGAGGAGTTCCGTTAAAGGTTTAGCAACCTTGGAGAAATTCTCGACGAAGCGGCGGCAATAGCTCGCTAAGCCAAGGAAGCTCCGAACTTGCTTAACCGTCTCAGGTGGAGTCCAATCAAGGACGGCTTGAACTCGCTCGGGATTGATAGCAATACCCTTACCAGAGATTACATGGCCTAGATAGGTCACTTCTGGCAACCAAAATTCACACTTGGAGAATTTGGCATAAAGGCGATGCTCTCGAAGTTTCATCAATACCAGCCTTAGATGTTCGGCATGTTCATCTTCATTCTTGGAGTAGATGAGTATGTCATCGAGGTATACTACGACGAATTTATCCAAGTACTCCATGAAGACCGAGTTCATTAACCGAGAGAAGGTAGCTGGGGCATTTGTTAAACCGAAGGACATGACGGTGTACTTGTATTGGCCATAACGAGTAACAAAGGCTGTTTTGGGAATGTCCCCGTTTCTGATTTTGATTTGATGGTAGCCCAACCTCAAATCCATCTTGGAAAAGACTGAGGATCCAGCGAGCTGATCATACAGATCTTTGATCCTCGGAAGTGGGTATTTGTTCTTGATGGTGACCAAGTTGACAGGTCGGTAATCCACAACCATTCGATCCGTTCCATCCTTCTTCTTAACGAAGAGGACGGGGCAAGCCCAAGGACAGGAACTAGGACGGATGAAACCCTTTTTCAAGGACTCATCGAGTTGGTTCTTAAGCTTGGCTAGTTCTAAGGGTGCCATATTGTAGGGTCCTCTAGAAATTGGAACGGTTCCTGGAACAAGGTCTATCACAAACTCAACATCCCTGTCAGGTGGAACACCTGGCAGTTCTTCTGGAAAGACATCCAGAAAGTCGCGGACTACCGGAACATCCTCAAGGTCTGGAAGGGGGTTGGCATTTAGGGAGTAAAGTTGGCGCTTGGCCACTCGGGTTATGACATTGACTGTCTTGCCCGATGGGTGAGTAAGTTGATCGGTTCTAGTGGCACAATCGATGTTAGCATAATGAGTTGACATCCAGTCCATACCCAAGATGATGTTTATGTCTGAGGACTTGAGAGCTATTAAGGATGCAAGGAAGACAAGTCTATCGACAAGAATTTCGTTCCCATGGCTTACTCTAGAAGTTTGCCATCTAGAGCCAGGGGTTTGAATTTCCATGGTAGAGGGCATGTCACAGAATGTCGTGTTATGCAATCGAGCATAGTTCTCGGATATGAATGAATGAGATGCTCCAGTATCGAAAAGAACAGATGCCGGATGGCAGCTAACAAGGAGCCTACCAAGGACGACGTTAGGATCCTCATGAGCCTCCTCGGCTGAAACATAGTTGACATGGTCACGTGCAGTGGTGGCCGGCTTGGCGTAGAATGTTTTTCCCGCGGGCTTACCACGGCCAACGGACTTTCCAGTTTGATTGGAGTTGTTGTTTTGTGGACACTCTCGACTATAGTGACCCGGCTCTCCACACTTAAAGCATGTCACCATATTGGGGCGTGGAGCAGCGTTTGCAGCGGGGCCACCATAGGGCTTGGGTGGTGCAAATTGCTAGTTAGGACGAGGCGCCTCAAAGGATGGCCTCGGAATGAACCTGGGTGGCAGCGCCGTGCTTGGGATCCACACCCGGCGCTTGTGAGCTCCAGAGCCGGATGAAGAGCCAAAATCACGGGAGTGCTTGAGTGAAGCGTCATAATCAGTCTGGCCTGTCTCAGCCCTGATGGCTTTATTGACCAACTTCTGAAAAGAGGTGCATTCGTGCAGACGAAGATCGCGGCGAAGCTCTGGGCTAAGTCCCTTGCGGAACCTTGCCTGCTTCTTAGCATCAATAGATACCTCTTCAGGGGCATAACGTGCTAGATTCCCAAATTCACGACTATAAGCATCCACAGTCAGTCTTCATTGGGTGAAGTTGCAGAACTCCCCCCTCTTGCGATCCATGAGACCTTCTGGAATGTGATGCTCACGGAAAGCCACACTGAATTCAGCCCAAGTAGTAATTTGGCCGACCGGGCGCATAGCTTCAAAATTTTCCCACCAGAGGCTAGCAGGGCCTTCGAGATGGTAGGAAGCATAAGTAACCTTGTCAGCTTCGGCTAAGTTGGAAGAACGTAGCTTGTGGGTGATGCTGCGAAGCCAGTCATCCGCGTCGAGGGGCTCGACGGAATGGTTAAACTTTGGTGGGTACAGCTTGATAAAGTCATTGATTGGCACCAAGTCATTTCGCGGATGGCGTGCAGTGTTCTGCTCAATCCGCTCTAGCAGGAGGTTAGTCTCACGCTTGTTTCTTTCCGCCTCCAGCATTACTTCGGCCAGAGAAGGCGGGTGAGGCAGATTTTCACCCCTAGCTGCACTGGCTTCCCCCTGCTCCGAGGCAGCAAGGTTGCTGCGGGTGTTGACCATCCTAGGAGAAAACAAGACAATTGTTTAGATAAGGATGGATCAAGCTTAGCAAGGAAGTGCAGAATGTAATGGATAACACAGAATGCAGAGATGTTCATCCGTATGTCATGGTAATATAAAACTGCCATATATATACCAACGGTCATACACATCATACATAGTTTAGTACAAGCCCAGGCTACAGTACAACTATGATGAAAGACGTTACATCTCATCAGAGGCATCCCAAGCTCCTATACATTATTTGTCTACACCTCCGGAATTGATTACACACAAAGTCATATTCCACAAGTCATGCAGGACAGTGGAGATACAACTACTACAATACTAGTGGTACTACTACTAACTCAGACAGCTCTGTAGTAGTCCTCATAGAAATCACCTCCATAGCCTGGAAGTTCAACATGACCATCCGGGAACAGACGGTCCTGAGGAGCCTGTGGACCATAGGGGCTAGGATGAGGTCTTGGACCAACAAACGGTGGCCTGCGGGGACCACGGGGTGGGGTGATGCCTCCCACATCACGCCAATCCACCATGCCTGGCAAAGCAGATCTCACAGGATACAGATCCCTTGTATCCATACATCCAGCTTGCACCGCAGGTGCAAACCGATTCAATGTAGCCCAATGATCAGCACGGGTGTTGAAAAGCTCCAGCCTCAAGGCCCTATTCTCGCGGTCCTTATCTTCGCGCATCTCGGCAGTGGTACGAGTTAATGAGTCCTCCTGAGTGGAGTCAGCATAGATAGCCTGAAGATACCCTTGCGCTCCCGAAAGTGAAGCTGGCATGTAACGGAAGTCGGTGTTCCGAAGCAGGCCAGTCCGGACTCGCATGATGGTCATCATGGAATAGGCAGCATCCTGCACAACCATCTCAACAGTAACCCCGAGTCCATAGGAACAGTGAAGGGGCTCGGTAGATCCAGGATAAGAAGGAAATATCCTGACGATGCAGAAATATTGGCTTTGATTAAAGTCTCGGAATTGCTCTTCGACGGTGTATTCGGGATACCAACGGTAACCCGTCTCGATCATTACCCGGACTAACATAGCAGTATGACCGGGCACGTCGAGGCACCGGGTCAGGCGAACCACTTGGTTTTGAACACGGTTGGCCATCTGAAAGCACAACCACAATGCAAAGACATCAGAATTTCTAGGGAAAATTGGACAGCATAACAGCTGTAAATGCTCAGAAAAAGATTTGAGACATCCACAACAGTTCGCAATACCACTCAACAACATCATATCAAGGTTCTGATCCGAATAGCAACATACTAAAATAGTAGAAAGTGAACTGGGGCTTGTAGCAACAATCCTATAAGCTACTACGGATTAGTAACGCGTGAACCTGACATAAGAAGAGAGCCTAGTCCTTAACCCATGTTGAATGAGAACAGAATGACTCAGATCAGAGGCATAGGGTAAAGGAGTAAAAGAGCCTTATGTTCCCTCCCACAATCAATTCCCCTACATATTACTAAAGCATTTCTAGACTCGACATCGACCAACTTGGCTCAACAAACCTATAGGCAGTCCGGCTCTTATGCCAATGCTGTCAGGACCCCGATTCCAGCCACATCGATCTAGCCGGTAACACCTCATATCACTTTGCGGCCTCACGCACGGTATCCCATGGGTGTCGCCTTACCATGGCCCGGGACCGTTTGCGCCTTTTGGCTCACGTATATGATAGTGTCGCTAGCATCCATATGACAGAGAACTCGGGCCGACATGGCTAGTCGTGAACCCAAAGCGGCACAGACCTATGGAGACAGGCATACATGAATCACATCGAGCATGTCGGTAATTAGCGAGTGATTCCGGGCTGTAGCACTGGGCTAACAGGACTCCGGAAGTCTCCGCGTGACATTTCCCTGAAGGTACAGACATAGGAACGAAGTGAAACACATGCCGGCCAGTCAAGTGTCCTGAACAGTAGTGCTGGGCTAGCAGGACTCTGGTGAACCGGGCTGTAGCGGACTACTATGGCTCGAGGAACACTAGACTACATTTCCCCATAAGAAAGGCTGCCAAGGATAAACAACTAGATTGTCGGATCCCACTCATACCAAGAATTTCAATCATACACACAATATGCCCGATATGAGTACATACAACATGGCATCACAACAAAACTCTACAACCCAAGTACTTTATTTAAAGGCTCGAGAGAGCCATACATAACATGTTCATACAGACAGGGGTCACATGACCCGACACTCAAGTCATACAATCATACAAGCACATGCGGAAGCAACTAGTCTGAGTACAGACACTAGAAAAAAAGAAAGCTTCTCGAAGCCTGTCTATCTACATAGGGCCCTCCATGGCCAGGATCACCACCTAGGTGGCTAGTCACTCGTCGACGTCAAGGTCTACATAGAACCCATCGGAGGGGGCGGTGTTGTCGTCTAAAAACAGTAATTAAGCAAACATGAGTACAAGGGTACTCAGCAAGTCTTACAACAGAACCTACTATAAATCCTTATTCTTAAGAAGGAGGTGGGGTTATTGCAGCAAGCCAGCTTTAACTCTTGGCTAAGCTATCCTACGGAATAACACCAGTAAAATAGTTTTCGCACATGAGTCCACTACTCACCAACACAATACTCCACCGAGGATCCTCCCTTGTCATCCTACGAGAGGGCCATTCTCGGTACTCACACTTATCTTGAGTCTTTTAGTAGTATCCATTAACTTGTCTATGAACTACATAGGCAACCAATTAGTCCTTTACCGCGGACGCGGCTATTCGAATACTTTTATACCCTGCAGGGGTGTACTTCGTCACACATGTTTACACCGCTTAGCGTCTACACATGACATGTGCTCGACAGACTTCAAGCGAAAACCGACGTGGGTGTAGACCATGACCTGACTAACCTCACAAGTCTCTAGTCCAGGTTTATCGCCTATTCAGGTTCCATCCGCAAGGAAATCTGGCCAGGATGTCCTCAACGGCCCAAACGATGTGTACAGGGTCCTGAGACGCCAAACGGGCGCCCGGCATACCCGGCCACAGTGTATCTACCGCATCATAGCCCACCCCTAGGGTCAGCGCTACGCACGGCCGCCAACACATGTCCTACAAACACCAGAAACTAGTTGCAACTCCTGGACAGAGGGCGAGAGGGGTCGGTAAGTCGAGCGGGGTCATATTTCAGGGCCCAATGTGTGGTAGTAGCTGAATCTTAAATCACGCATACAGATCTCAGTTCTTATGGACGGTCTCAATAAAACAACCCACCATGTACTCCTACATGGCCTCTCATCGATACCTTTACCAAAACATGTTCAACACATTCCTCACATTACCGACATATCATATCACTCTAGCCCATCACCCAGATGAACCAGACCTGACACAACTCTAAGCATAGCAGGCATAGCAAGGTAGGAATCACATACATGGCTCAATCAACTCCTACACATGCTATTGGGTTTCAGCTAGTTACTGTGGCAATGACAGGTCATGCAGAGGATAAGGGTTCAACTACCATAACACACAGCAGTTTGAATCGCGTTGTCTTAATGCAGTAAACCAGAGCAGAAGCGAGAACATGGTTTTGTATCAGAATGATCAATGGGTTGCTTGCCTGTTGTAGTGGTAGTAGGGTACTGCCCTTCAGACGGATACTCGGGGTTATCCTCGGAGGCAGAACCTACCACGAAAGACACACCGAAACATAATCAACACATGGCAATATGCAACAATATGATGCATGCTATGACATGGCAAGATGATGGTGTCTTGGCCTAATGCAAGCTAAAACAGAAAGGGATGAACTCATTTGAGTCAAAGATTCAATTATTAGCTTATTAAACATGGCTTTATTAGTGCATTAGCTCATTCTGCTTAAACAGCAAGGTTAACTTGTTTTGTCATGCATGAAACCATTACAGATGGATAGATTTAATTTTTCTGATCATTTTTCATATATAAATCTTTGCATTTGGAGCTATGGTTGATTTTCTATGATTTTTAGAAGTTTTGATTATTTTCTGGAATTTCCTATTAAAGAATAAATTCAGAAATTGAATTAATGCGTCAGCACTGCGTCACTGTGACGTCAGCGGGTCAAAGGCGCCAGCCTAGGTCAAACCTGACTGGTGGGCCCCTTCTGTCAGTCTCTCAGCTAACTAAAAGAGTTGGTTAGTGTTTAGTTAGCACTAAACTGGGTTAGTTAGGCTCCGGGCCCACATGTCAGTGAGAGAGGGGTAGTTAACAGCGTCATTAACCTCTAATAGAGTGATTAGCTCTAATTTAAACTAATCTAAATTAGTTAGAAGCTGGCCCCACACATCAGTGTCTCAGATGGAGTCAAACTAGGGTAAAACCCCTGGTCAGCGGGGCTAATCCCGCCGGTGTTGAGTCGCCGGCGAGGCCGAGATGGCAGAGAGCTTCGGATTTGGTCCTCCGTTGACCAAATCGCCGGTGGAGACGTGCTACGCGTAGCTAGGGAGCTGCCGCATCCAGTGGTGCAAGTGGTTGGACACGGGAACGCCGGAAACAACGCCGGCGAGCTCGGCAGCGGCGGCTGGAGTTCGGACGGGGTTGGGTTCGATGCTACGGTGCACGGGAGAAAGAGCTGGTGGTGGCTACGGGCTCCTGGTGCTGCGCTGAGCACAACGGTGAGCTTGGCTTCGAGCCACTTTGGCTCTAGCCACGACGGCAGCGGGGAGCTTTCGGGTGCGGTGGAAGTGGCGACTACAGAGGCCAAACGAGCATGGAGCTAGGGGAAGGGGAAGAGGAGCTCACAACGGGGTCGGAGAGGGGGCCAGCGAGCTCGGGAAGGTCCTGGCGGCGACGAATCGACCGGAGACGGCTTGGGTGCCCGAGGTTGAAGACGAGGGCGAAGACGGCGTCCGGTGGCGTTTGGAGTCGCGTGGGTCAGCGGAGAGGTCCAGGGCGACGAGGCGGAGCTATTGGGCTTGTTGGAGGGGCGAGGGGGTGGCTCGGGTGACGTCTACGGTGAACGGCGGTGAGGATCGCGCTTGGCCATCGCGGGAGAGGGTGAGGGAGACGAGGGGGAGAGTGAGGGAGGATGAGAGGGGGACGTGGGGGTCGGCGTGGCATCCCTAGACGTCTCCAGGGCATTGGCAGAAGCAGGAGGTGGCCGGCGTGTGGCCGCGGGCGCCGGCCACGCGCTCCTCGTCCTCCTGGCGGGAGGAGGACGACGACTGGCAAGGCCAGTCGGCTGGGCCGAGCCAGGTGGGCTGGGCCAGCACAGTTAAGGCCCAGGTGGGCTTCCCTCTCTCTCTTTTTTTGATTTGTTTCTGTTTTTCTATTTAACTACAACTGTTGGGCTTTATTAAAAATACTAAAACGTTTCCAAAAATCCTGAAAATAAATGTGGGCTCTGTTTAGAATATTTCCAACAGTATACATTTATTTCCAGAATTATTTGAGCATTTAAATTATTTTATAGCATTTAAATGCCCAAAATCAAATACTTATGATTTAATTCAATGACCTTCTATTGACCTAGAAAATTGTGCACCAATTTTGCCAGAGGTTCTAACCCAAGACAAAGAGAGTGAACTTTTTAGAAGGGCATTTCAGGTTCATTGAAAAATAATTTTAGTAAACCCTAGTTGTTTTCAGGGGGGGTGTTGGGGGTTCTGTCTTCCCCATTTCAAATTTAAGAGGAATTTAAACATGATGCACACTCTAATGCTTGAACTAACTAGGGTGTGACAAACAAAGTCTTCGAGGTCTTCAAATATCATTGGTCCAACTCCAAGCATTTCGTCTACTTCATCAACTATCGTCGAAAGCAACCATAATAAGCAAGACAACAAGGCAGGAAATGAAAGTGCTCTAAAAATATTGATTTGACTTTTCTAGGACATCTCAGGTTATATGAAAATTAACAAGAGTGGTTTCATTGGAATTGGGTCAGTGGATATTTCTAAACATTTTGATATGATGGAATCAAGGGGTTTATGGATTTGCAAGAAGTGTACAGAGATATAATTTTGAAAAATGAGAAAGGATACCCATTTAACAAGGCATGATTTTAGAAGCATCTAGGAGTTGGTTTCACTGGATTTGGAGTTCAAATGAATTTCCTATGAATTTGCAAAGTTGACAAATATGAAGAAATGGCTCATTATTTTATGTGGGATAGAAAGTATTAATAAAAATGTTCATAAGCTAAGTTATGAACTTAGAAGCATCTAGGAATTTGAATCATGGCATTTGGATCAAATTTGAGCCCTCGGTGAGTTTCTAAAGTTTATGACAGAAATGGAAAATGAGATTTGATAATTATTTGTGAAATAGATACTTGTGGAAAAATGTGCAAATAGCACCATGAGATAGGGCATGATTTTAGAAACTACTAGAAATTTGAATCATCAAATTTGGAGGTAATATGAATATTTGGGAGATTTTACAAATTATCTGGGAAAAGAAAATAAGAAAAAGACTATACCCTTATTCTGCGCACTGGGCGAGAGATAGGCATGGGCCGGCCTAGCTGCACGGCTGCGCGCGAGTGGTCGACGCAGGAGGCGTACTCGGGGGAAATACGCCTTCCCCGAGCGAAGGCGTCAGCGGGCAGAGCCCGTGTCCACTTAACGAGGCGGGGCCCTCCTGTCAGGTTCGTCCTCCACCTCCCGCGCGGGTGTGACAGGAGACAGAGGAGGCTCTCGATGCCGGTCGCCGGCGCTACAGGGCGTCTCCGGTGATGTTCGGCCCTCCGGCGTGCTCAGGGGACCCGGCCGCGTCCAACCGTGGGTGGCACGGTCGCCCAGGGGCACCGGGTCGAGCAAGGCGTCGACCGCGGCGGACGAGGCTAACGGTGGTGATGCAGCTCGACATAACAACCACGGGGAGGAGGGGGAGAAGCACGGGAGGGGCTCGTGGTGACGGTGTAGGAGCTCTAGTGCTGTCTAGAGGGGAGGAGGAGGAGTGGTGGGTGCGAATTTAGGCGGAGGCCGATGGCAAGGCTCCGGCCATGGTGGCGGATGGAGAGCGCGAGGAGGAGAATGGGTTGGTCCAGGGGGTCTCTGGGAGGGAGAGAGAGCGAAGGAGATCCATAGGGGGCCTGGGGCGGCTTTATATAGCCGACCCGTGGCTCACCGTGGTCCAGTGCGCCGGCGAGGCTGTTGCTATTGCTGCAGGTCACGGGGGCTCATGTGGGCGTGTCCGAGGAGTTAGTGGAGGAGGTCTACGACCAGGGGAAGGGAGAGAAGGAGCGGGGAAGTGCCAGGGCATCGCGCGTGTGAGGCTGCCCATTGGAGCGCTCGGGCGGCCGGTGCGCGTGCGAGAGGAGGCAGGAGGAGGGAGAAGGAGGAGGTGTACCATGCCATGGCGTGTTGAGGACGCCGAGGAGCATCGTCGGGCGCGCTGGGGAGGCCCGAGGTGGCCGGAGGTGCTTGGCAGGGGGCGGCTACAATGCGGGAGCGCACTGTAGCACACTCCAGAGCGCCCAAATGGCATGCCTTGTGGGCGCGGCCACTAATGTCTGGTAGCTCTAGGAGGCAGTAAAGAAAGGGGAGGAAGCATTGGATGCCATGGAGGGCCACTGGAATGAGGAGGGAGGTGAGAAAGGAGAAGAATGCTGCTGTCCTGAAGGGTAAATGGGGGTGTTTCACCCATCAATCATTGAGCTGAGGCCAGGGAAGAGTTACTGGAGATAGGAGAAGAGTAGGAGGAGATGTGGTAAAAAGTTGAGCTCAAGGAGAATAGTGTAAGTGGTCAAAATGGTGATTTTTGAAAAGTGACAGAAGGTGTTTGATGCAAATTTGGGAAAGCAAATTAACTCCACTTGACATGAGAATTAACAGGATCAAGTGTCACACATAATTGTGGTTGTCCACCAAGTTTGAGTCCATTTTGAGAAAGTTGCCAATGCAACTTTTGCAAATCCTAGAAATCAGCAGAAATGGCTTTACGAAGATTTAGTCATGCAAATCTATTCTACTTGATGCACCACTTCTTGTAGTGTCAACATTTGAGGATTTGAACATGTCCACAAAAATTCAGATCAAAAGGACACACTTGGCAATGTAAAGTTGTTCAAATTTCATTCTGGACAGAAAGGGTTTTGGGGTACTTTGATCAAGATAACATTCTCTCCAACTTGTGACATTTGGTCTAGATGCATTATTACACCATTTGAGCATCTGCACCAAGTTTGAGAGCATTTGGACATGTTTGACAGTGCAAAAATGTTCAAACTTGAAAAAGGACAGAAGTGGTTTTGAGAGGGTTTCATGGGGTTATACTATTCTCCATGACATCGTACTTGGCAAGATCATCAAAAATGTCATATGTGACATGTTAAAATTTTCTTGGATTTTTATGAAAATATTTCCTGTAGAAATATTTCAAATCCTTGAAATGAGCAGAAATGGTTTTGGGAGGTTTTGTCCAATATTTTGATCATGACCATGTGTTGAAACTCATATATATGGAAAATATATGTCCATTGAGTCTCCCTAATTTTTCTCAAATTTTTTTAAAGCTTTAAAATAATTTTAACCTATTAAAGACCATTTCTGGCCTTAAGAAAAAGCCTTTAAATCAAATAGGAAAATAACTTTTAAAATTATATTTTTGTGGTTTCTGGGTATCCTATATCTAATAGGAGTCAAACATATTTTTGGAAAGATTTTTACTGCCCTGAATTAAGTATTTGCAGTACAAATCTTAATTCAGGGGTTTTTGGAAAACTAATTTTTGAAAATACTTTTTGGCCAAATTATTTTTGTAAGAAAATACTATATTGCTCTATACACATGGCATGATCATTGGTTCAAGAGTTTGGAGCAAGGAGATGAAGTGTAGGAGTTGGAGGATTTATTTGATTTTTAGAGCACTTGCAAACAACAGACAAAATCCAAACAAGGCAAGGTCCAAAACACTCAAAAGTTTTTGTCAAACCACATTTTATCATGATTTATTAGCTTAAGTGTTGTGGCATGAAAAGCAGGGTGTGACAGCGCGCCCCGGCGGCTTGTGCCCACCTCGGTGGCCTCCCGAACCGCATCTTTGCTCTATAAATACCCCAATATTCCAGAAACCCTTGGGGAGTTGATGAAAATCAATTCCAGCCACTGCAAGTTGCAGGACCACCAGATCCAATGAAGACACCATCATAGAGGGGTTCATCATGTCCATTGGTGCCTCTCGGATGATGCGTGAGTAGTTATTTGTAGACCTACGGGTCCGTAGTTAGTAGCTAGATGGCTTCCTCTCTCTCTATTTTGATTCTCAATAGAGTGGTCTCTTGGAGATCCATATGATGTAACTCTTTTTGTGGTGTATTTGTTGCGATCCGATGAACATTGAGTTTATGATCAGATCTATGTTTTTATCCATGAAAGTTATTTGAGTCTTCTTTGATCTCTTATATGCATGATTGCTTATAGCCTCGTATTTCTTATCCGATATTAGGGTTTTGTTTAGCCAACTTGATCTATTTATCTTGCAATGAGAAGAGGTGCTCTGTAGTGGGTTCGATCTTACGATGCTTGATCCCAGTGACATAAGGGGAACCGGCATGTACGTATCGTTGCTACTAAGGATAAAACAACGGGGTCTATATCTAGATAGATCTTGTCTACATCATGTCATCATTCTTATTCATTAATCTGTTTCTCCATGAACTTAATACACCAGATGCATGCTGGATAGCGGTCGATGTGTGGAGTAATAGTAGTAGATGCAGGCAAGAGTCGCTCTAATAATCTTGGACATGATGCATATGTAATGATCATTGCCTGGATATCGTCATGATTATTTGAAGTTCTATCAATTTCCCAACAATAATTCGTTTACCTATCATTTGCTATTTTTCTCGAGAGAAGCAACAAGTGAAACCTACGGCCCCCGGATCTCTTCTTTATTATATTTGCCTCCGCGATCTATTTTTTTTGCTTTTATTTTCAGATCTATTAGACCAAAAATACAAAAATACATTGCTGCAACTTTTACTTATTTATTTTATCTCGCATTCCCGCGAGATCTATCTATCAATTTATTACAACTTTCTCATGTACATTTGCCAATTTCTAGCGCCGTTGCCCAAAAGGGATTGACAACCCCTTTAATAAGTCGGGTTGCGAGTATATGTTATTTGTGTGCAGGTGACGTTCACATGGTGTTGTGTGGTTCTCCTACTGGTTCGATAACCATGGTCTCATCACTGAGGGAAATACATACTATTGTTGTGCTGCATCATCCCTTCCTCTTTGGGGAAATACCGACGTAGTTCAAGCAGACATCATGCCTATATACATGATCATTGCCTTGGATGTCGTCATAATTATTTGCTCTTCTATCAACTGCCCAACAGTAAAAAATTTACCCACCGTATGCTATTTTCTCGAGAGAAGCCACTAGTGAAATCTACAGCCCCGGGGCCTATTTTCCATCATATTGTTTTCAGATCTATTATTCCAAAAACCCAAAAATACCTTGCTGCACTTTTTCTTTATTTATTTTATTTTGTGCTTTTGTCAGATCTATTTATCAAATCTCATACAATTTAATCTATCTCAATACCGAGGAGGCATTGACAACCCCTCTTATGCGTTGCGTTGCAAGTATCTGTTATTTGTGTGCAGGTACTGTTTACATAGTGTTATTTGGTTCTCCTACTGGATTGATAACCATGGTTTCATAACTGAGGGAAATACTTACCGTTGTTGTGATGCATCGTCCTCTCCTCTTCGGGGAAATACCAATGTAGATACAAGAAATCGGGAAGAATTTTTGGCGCCGTTGTCGAGGAGACATCTTCAACGTCTATCAGGTACCCAATCACAAATCTCATCTCCTTGGAATTACATTATTTGCCATTTTCCACTCGTTTTCATCTCCCTCACTTATAAAACATTTTTGCAAAAACACAAAAATATTTTTTGTTTGCCTTTTTCTCGTTCGACCTTTTTGTTTGATTGTGTTGTGATGTGCCTTCTATTTGCTTGCATCTTAGCTTGCTAAAAATTTATTGATATAGATCCTCATCCACCTGCTAATCTTTTTAATTGATTCAATTATGACGAACCAAGTTCTAGTGAATTGAGTTCACTAGATTATCTTCTTGAGATTAGTGAATCTGAAAATTGTGATGAAGAAATTTATAAAGTGATTCATGATAGCTCTTTGAATGAAAAGCATGATTGCAATGATTTTACTATAAATTCTATTAATGTAAACTATGTTAATAATATGCAAAACTATAATCTTAGGGATGATAATTTTGTAATGTCGGCTACTTATTGCAATGATCATGATTGGGGCGATAATGCTTCTTATAATCCTGAAATTTTATTTAAGCTATGAATATGATATTGATAATAAATATGGCAATAAAAATATTGAAAGTGAGTTTGGAAGAGCGTCAACTTTAAGTAATAATAATCCCACATATTTGGAGAGTGTTCAGTCTTATGAAATCTATTTGTATATAAAAAGTATTTGACGGGTTAACCAGAAAAAACAGAATTATGGTAAAAAACTTCCACAAAAATTAGAAACATCTGACCATTAAACTCTTAAGTTATGTAATTACATCCATTAGATCATCCAAAGTCTTACTTGATCAAAATTACCCACCTATGCCATGGAAACATATATATGACCAAAAGCATTGTCCTCCTCATCCTAGATTGAAAAGAAAAATTTCCATATTCCATGTTGTTGTCGAGTCGCCGCCGGCCGATTGGTCGTCCTCTTATACATGATTGAAAATAAAGAAAAGGGTGCTTGTTCCATGAGTTAATCACAAGTTGCCGCCAGCCAATTGGTCGTCTCCCGTCCGTCACTGAAAAACAAGAAAAAGATACCCCGATTGATTGTCAACTCTCTGCCGACCGTATCTAGCTGCGCCCCGATCGGTTGTCAAGTCACCGCCGACAGTATCTAGCAGCGCCTAAGGCATGGTCGTGTGAGCAACCATGCACTTCTGCCCATGTGGAGCAGATGATTACTCCATTCTAATAAGGTCTGGCTCCAAGCTAAAATCTGTGTGCTCGATGATTGAAAAAGAATAGCGATGAAATCAAGTTGATCTACATTTGTTCAAAAAAAAGAGGTTTTTCTACGTCTCGGTGGCCATGCATCATGCATCTCAACTTAGCAGATCGACACGTTATCATACATCATGCACCTCAACTCAAGATATCAGCAGGTTACATGTGATTGATGGTCTCAAACCCTATCCTTCATGCACGTCAGCAACTTCAGGTGAATAGAGTTGTTGCATGCCCACTGTCAGCCAGCTAGAAAGAGATAAGAAGACCAACCAGGTGAGAGTTGAGACTGGAGATACACACCATACACAGACCCTGTAAGTGACCAGAATTCGACCTCTTCATCAAGGACGATATTGACCTAGAGGCTGGAGCTTTACCACTCTTTCTAGCCAACAACAAGGTAACATTTCTCTAGTCTCTCCCCACGTCCAATCATTCCCAATTCATGTGCCTCCTCCTTATTTCTTGTTGTAGGGCAACACACTGCACGTGTTTGTCAAATTGTTAGTATCAATGCTACAATAATATAGAATTTTTCGTAGAAACACATAGCATCAAGCAAGAATCAACCTGGCAATTTTTCTTCTTCAAATTATTTATAAGGAAGGGTGCGCAAGGGTTGGCTACTTTGCATATGTTTTGGATCATACAAGGTAACTGATCTATTAATTTCCCCCTATGTATGCTGCAGTACAATAATGGTTTACTTTAGTTAAGTTGGTAACACTTAGAAATGATGATGTTTTCACAAGGTGTGATGTGGTCGCATATTTACCTGGATATACCTTCTAAATCATAATCCATTAAATATGGAGATATCTATTTGTGCATTCAGAGATAATTACATTAATGTAAAAACATGGCTGCCCTCCTGAAGCATGTTTGTTAAAAGATCAATTATCTATTTGTTGGATTGCTCCATGTTAATGATGCTCTATTTGCATTGGCAAAAGCTTGGTTGTGAAAGATGGTATATATTGGCAATTGGGCATAGTGTCTAAATAGTCTATAAATGTTAGATGACTAGGGATGTTATGTAGTTCTTTTATTTACTAGATATAAAAGTATCCATCCAATTTTTCTATTTAGATGCCAACTCTAGGCAATCGAAGCACTTTTTCCACTCCTTTCTAAAAGGCATGCCCAAGTTATTTTTGTGTAGCTATACAATAGAACACCGTGACTTTGTTCTTGGAGGTGAGCATATATGTTTAAACTAACTTCAATTGCAACATTTCGGTGATTCGACATCTATACAGTGAGGCACAGTGGTCAGATTTGCAAGTTCATTCCTGTAAACTACTACTCCCTCCTATCAAAAATAAGTTCGCAGTTTGAATAGGGTTTAGTTCAAAACTGTGAAACTTTTTATGGATCGGATGTACGATGATGCATGTTTGGTGTTTGGAATTGATTGCATTTTGTAATAGTAACTAATACATTTTCAATCTCCTTTAAGATGTAGAATCGAGAAGATATGGCACTCCACAGAAAAATATGATCTACTCTAAGGGTTTCAGTTCTAAATATGGTACATATGTTTTTCATAGTGTAGTATTAAAAGTCTATTGGTGTTGGAAGTGCAGCATTGAAATCCCAATCCCTTTATTTTATTTGTAACGTCCATGGTGATCAAACCCCAAAGATCTATGAACCACCTTAACTTCAGGATAACTACATGTACGTGGTTGCAAAACACTTCTTTTGGCATAAGCATTCAATATGAAATGGCTGACTTGATGCACTGCTTTTCATAACTTCAACAAACTTTTCTCTACTAGAGATTTCAATCATAAAAGAAATTTAGTGACAAAGAAATTCAGTTACAGCTAAAATAAAAATTGTTAGTATATGCGGTTTTATAGCTGTAACGCCCTCGATGCGGCTATATCTCCCACGTGTCGAGGCACGACTTAGAGGCATAACCGCATAGAAAGCAATGTCGCAAGTCAGGAAATCATCACACATCCCATGTACATAAATAAGATAAAAGGGAGGTACATAGTTGGCTTACACTCGCCACGTCACATCAAAGTACATAAATAACATCCATCAAACAGACACTCATGGCCCGACTACGGTGCCAAAATAGAAAAGACCCCCAACATGCGACAAGGCCCTGAATCGATAACCCCAACTAGGCACCTCTACTGATCATCCGGAAAAGACACGTAGTAACGCTGAGAGTCCTCGTCGTACTCCCACTTGAGCTCGTAATCGTCATCTGGAGCGGGAACACCTGGACCTGCATCTGGAGTTGTAGTATCTGTGAGCCACAGGGACTCAGCAATCTCACACCCACGCGATCAAGACTATTTAAGCTTATAGGAAGGTTAAGGCAAGTGTAGGTGGAGCTGCAGCAAGCGACTAGCATATATGGTGGCTAACTTATACGCAAAAGAGAGCGAGAAGAGAAAGCGAAGCACGAGCGAGAGTCTAGAAGAACAGCCTGCACAAGCATTACTCCAACACCGTGTCCACTTCCCGAACTCCGCCGAGAAGGGGCCATCATGGTAACGCACACGGTTGATACATTTTAATTAATTAAGGTTCAAGTTATCTACAACCGGACATTAACAAATTCCCATCTGCCCATAACCGCGGGCACGGCTTTCGAAAGATCAATCCCTGCAGGGGCGTCCCAACTTAGCCCATGACAAGCTCTCACGGTCAACGGAGGAATAGACCTCCACCCAAGACACACCGATCAGACTCGGTATCCCGGTACAACAAGATGATTCGACAGGTTAAAACAAGTCCAGCAACACCGCCCGAATGTGCCGACAAATCCCGATAGGAGCTGCACATATCTCTTTCTCAGGGCACGCTCGGATAGGTCAAGCTACGAGTAAAACCAACCCTCGAGTTTCCCCGAGGTGGCCCCGCAGGCTTCCTGGTTCAGACCAACACTCAGAGGAGCACTGGCCCGGGGGGGTTAAAATAAGATGACCCTCGGCCTCCGGAAACCCAAGGGAAAAGAGGCTAGGTGGCAAATGGTAAAACCAATGTTGGGGATGGCTGGAAAAGCTTTAATCAAGGCGAACTATCAAGGGGTTCCCATTATAGCCCAACCGCGTAAGGGACGCAGCAATCCGGGAACATAACACCGATATGACGGAAACTAGGGCGGCAAGAGTGGAACAAAACACTAGGCGAGAGGCCGAGCCTTCCACCCTTTACCAAGTATATAGATGCATTAAGATAACATAGCAATATAATTATATCCCAACAAGTAAACAAATGTTCCAACAAGGAACGGCTCCAATCTTCACCTGCAACTAACAACGCTATAAGAAGGGCTGAGCAAAGCGGTAACATAGCCAATCAACGGTTTGCTAGGACAATGGTGGGTTAGATGTTCAACATGGCAATTGGGAGGCTGACAAGCAAAAGGTAGGCATCGTACCATTGGCATAGCAAGAGCGAGCAAACTATCATAGCAAAGATAGTAGTGATTTCGAGGGTATGATCATCTTGCCTGCAAAGCTGTCAGAGTTGACTGGATCCTCAAAAACACACTCAACGGGCTCCTCGTTAGCAAACTCGTCTCCCTTCTCTACCCAACAACACAAACAAGCAACAAGGATACAATCAACCACGTGCAAGGGCAAACAATAATATGCAAAGATGTTATGCAATGCGGGATGCGATGCGGCATGCAAAATGCAAGACGTTACAGAAAATGCATGAACCTGGCCTCAAATTGGAAAACTAAGTGTTCCACTGGATAGAGGGGAAGAAATCACCTGAAAACGATATAAAGATCATAGGAATCGGAGCTACGGTTTGGAAATGGCGAGCGTTTTACGAAACGAACCGATCTGCGATATACAGCAAGTAGGCTCCTAAATGCAACGAAATGAACATGCTACAGCCACCAAACATGAATAAAAATACATGGCAGTGATGTACACAACATGCTTAACAAAACACTAGCACTGAGCCATAGGCAAATTCATCCATTAAGAGGTTCAAACAGGCATGGCAAAAACGCAAACGCAAAACAGATTCCAGACTTAGTGAAATTAACACTAGCCTGAAATTTCATATCACGAAGACCTCTTCGGAGCAGCAAAACAACAGGATAGATGACCTGAACATGACAAGTAAGAACATGGAATGGAGCTACTCAACAAGCTTAACAAAACACCAAAAGTGACCTGGGGCCAAAAGGGTTCACAAAATACTCTACCGAGCTCACGAACATAGCTCGAACACAAACAGTTTTCAGACTTAGTCAAAACTGAGACATGCAGAAATTTAACTCGCGAAGGCATGTAAACGAGCTCGATGCACTCACTACGGTGCAAGTCATGGCAAGGCAAGAATATATCCAGCAAAAAGGCACAATATGCTAGCTACACATGGCAAGAACAAAGGCATAGCATGCATGGATCACTAACAATAGCATCGGCAAAATCGCCAACGAGTTGACGATCTGCCCAGATTAACCATGAAGCAAAAGTTGTGCTCGATTGACTCAACCTAGAGCACTCCAACATAACAAGTAAAGACATGGATGGATAGAGCATAACATAAATATCAAAACACCCTTACTGATCATCCTCAAAAGAGTCACGGATCACTAGGAAACAAGCTGAACATATGGCATCATGAACTAAAATATCCCAGACTGTGAAAATCACTAAGTCCCTGAAATCTGCAATCTCAGGTGCCTCTCTTTGCAAGCTTACACAAGACAACACACACACCCTAAAAATGCATGGGTGGCACCTCTGGAAAGAAGACAAAATGCTTAACAATTCATCCCAAAGAGGCACAGGCATATCATGCACGGATTAAACATGGCAAAAATGACAAAAGTGCATGATGAACTAACGGATCTGCAATTTAACTCACGAAGCCTCCTTCTAACAGCATTTTGGGCATCAAGATGACCTGAAATGCAAAAGATGCAATGGAATTTAATGATGTACTCGCCGAGACGAAGATTTTGATATATAATATGCCCAAATCGGAGTTACGGATGGGGAGATACGGGTCCTCGAATAGGAGCATATGGAGTAAAAATCTAGGGACTTTGTGAAAAAAACTACCCTAGGATCCAGATCTAGGGTTCGGGCACGCGGCCCGAGACGTCGGCGGATCTCGCCGGGATTCCTGTAGACGACGGCGGCGGCCGGAGAGGAAGTAGCCGGAGCGGGGAGGGGGGCCGGACGGCGAGGAGGAAGCGGCGCGGCGGGCGGTCGCCGGAGCCGGGAGCTCCTCTCCCTGGCGCGGGCGCCGGCGAGGGCTTGGGGCGGCGGGGCGAGGTGCTCCGGGCGGCGGCCGGCAATGGCGCCGCGGCGGCCGGAGCGGGCGAGCGTCGCCGGGCTCGGGGGCGGCGACTAGAGGAGGAGGCGGGCGGCGGAACGGGCCGGGAGGGCCCCGCACGGGCCTTGCGGGCCCGCGGGCGGCGGCGAACTGGGGACTGGCCCCGGGACACGTGGCGGCGGCGGATTCGTCCCGCGGAGCCGGGCGGACACGTCCGGCGCGCGATTTTTTTGTCCGGCGGCGGCGGGAGGAGTTGGATCTAGGGTTAGGGGGGAGAAGAACCGTGGATTTCGGAGGGGGGTGTATATATAGGAATGGAGGGAGCTAGGAGAGTCCAAATGAGGTGCGGTTTTCGCCCACGCGATCGCGATCGAACGCTCTAGGACATGGAGCAGAGTTTGGTGGGTTTTGGGCCAAATTTGGGGGGTGTTGGGCTGCAACACACACGAGGCCTTTTCGGTCCCTCGGTTAACCGTAGGAGTATCAAACGAAGTCCAAATGACCCGAAACTTGACAGGCGGTCTACCGGTAGTAAACCAAGGCCGCATGACAAGTCTCGGTCCAATCCGGAAATGTTTGAACCCCACACACGAAAGAAAGCTAGAAATGACCACCGGAGGAGAACGAAGCGCCGGAATGCAAAACGGACAATGGGGAAAATGCTCGGATGCATGAGATGAACATGTATGCAAATGCAATGCACGAGATGACATGATATGAGATGCACGAAAAAGAAAACAACACATGGAGACAAAGAACCGAACGCGAGAAATAAATATAACTTAGCGCCGGAGACGGCAAGAGTTGGATACAAATATGGAAAGTATATCTGGGGCGTTACAACACTCCACCACTACGAAAAGATCTCGTCCCGAGATCTAGGACTGAAAGAACTCCGGGTACTCAGAACAGAGGTGATCCTCGCGTTCCCAGGTAGCTTCACGGTCGGAATGGTGTGACCACTTGACTTTGAGAAATTTGATTGACTTGTTGCGAGTTCTGCGTTCAGTTTCTTCAAGAATGGCAACTGGGTGCTCACGATAGGAGAGATCTTCTTGGAGCTCAATGTCCTCGAAGTTGACGGTGCGTTCAGGCGTCTTGAAGCACTTTCGGAGTTGGGAGACATGGAACACATCATGAACATTGGCAAAGTTTGAAGGAAGCTCGAGATGATAGGCGAGGTCGCCTCTCTTGCTGACAATCTTGAAAGGCCCGACATATCTGGGGGCAAGCTTCCCTTTGATACCGAAGCGACGAGTACCTTTCATAGGAGAGACGCGGAGGTAAATGTGATCTCCAATCTCGAAAGCCAGACCAAGGTGCTTACTGTCATAGTAGCTCTTCTGGCGGGATTGGGCTGCTTTGAGGTTATCACGAATGACCTTGCACATTTCTTCTGCCTCTATGATCAGGTCATTACCCAGCAGCTGACGTTCACCGGTTTCAGACCAGTTGAGAGGGGTACGGCACTTCCTGCCATACAGAATTTCAAAGGGGTCCTTGCCCGAACTTGCTTGAAAACTGTTGTTGTATGAGAATTCAGCATAAGGAAGACAGTCCTCCCACTTCATGCCGAAAGAAATTACGCAAGCCCTGAGCATATCCTCAAGAATCTGGTTGACACGCTCGACTTGACCGCTCGTTTGAGGATGGAAAGCAGTGCTGAAGCGAATGCTGGTGCCCATGGCCTTCTGGAAAGAATCCCAAAACTTGGAGGTAAAGATGCTGCCACGGTCTGAAGATATCACTTGAGGAATACCGTGCAGAGAGACAATGCGAGAGGTATAGAGTTCCGCCAATTGAGCTGCGGTGATAGACTCTTTGATAGGCAGAAAGTGAGCCACTTTGGTGAGCTTGTCGATGACAACGAATATAGCATCATTGCCACGCTTGGACTTTGGAAACCCAGTCACGAAGTCCATTTCAATGTGGTCAAACTTCCATTCTGGAATGGCAAGAGGTTGGAGGAGACCTGCTGGCCTTTGGTGTTCTGCCTTCACTCTTCTGCAGACATCACACTCATTCATGAATTGAGCGATCTCGCGCTTCATTCGAGTCCACCAATAAGCTTGCTTGATATCCTGATACATCTTCGTACTACCAGGGTGGATGGACAGGAGAGAGTTGTCAGCCTCGTTCATGATCACTTTACGAAGTTCACCTTTGGGCACAACAATTCGATCCTCGAAGAAGAGAGTGTCCTTGTCATCAAGTCAGTAGCACTTGTACTTGGACTGACTCTTTGCAATACCAATCTTCACCTTTTTCACCATAGCATCAAGAAGCTGGGCTTGGCGAATCTGGTCTTCCAAGGTAGGAGAAACTTGAAGGTTGGCGAGGAAACCTTGAGGAACAATTTGAAGATTCAGTTTGCGGAAGGCTTCACAAAGCTCGGGTTGATAAGGCTTGAGAATCAGACTGTTGCAATATGCTTTCCTGCTCAAAGCGTCAGCAATCACATTAGCCTTTCCTGGAGTATACTCAATACTCGGATTGTACTCTTGAATCATTTCGACCCATCGAGTCTGCCTGAGGTTGAGATTAGGCTAAGTGAAGATGTACTTGAGACTCTTGTGATCAGTGAAAATGTCCACTTTCCTTCCCAATAGAAGATGTCTCCAAGTCAACAAAGCGTGCACAACTGCCGCCAACTCGAGATCATGAGTGGGGTAGTTCTTCTCATTAGGCTTCAACTGGCGAGAGGTATAAGCAACAACTTTCTTCTCTTGCATCAAAACTGCACCGAGACCTTGGAGAGAGGCATCACAAAAGACCTCGTACGGCTTGGTTTCATCAGGCGGAGTCAAAACTGGAGCAGTGATGAACTTCTCTTTCAAAGTGTTGAAAGCAATATCACACTCCGGAGACCAAACATACTTGACGTGCTTCTGAAGAAGATTTTAGAGAGGCTTCACGATCTTAGAAAAGTTTTCAACGAATCTTCGACAATAGCTTGCGAGACCGAGGAAACTGCGGAGTTGCTTCACGTTCTGAGGAGGTTCCCAATTAACAATTGCAGACACCTTCTCAGGATTCACGGCAATGCCCTTGGCAGAGAAGATATGGCCAAGATAAAGGACCTCATCGAGCCAAAATTCACACTTGGAGAACTTGGCGTAGAACTGATGTTCCCTGAGCTTGTCAAGAACCAAACGCAAGTGCTTGGCATGATCTTCCTTGTTCTTCGAGAAAACCAGAATGTCGTCGAGATAGACCAAAACGAAGTCATTGGTGTAGGGGTTGAAGATGAAGTTCATCATGCGAGAGAACGTCGGAGGAGCGTTGGCGAGGCCAAAAGACATGACGGTGTATTCATATGAACCAAAGCTTGTTCTGAACGCCGTCTTGGGAATATCTTGCTCACGGATACGAATCTGATGATAACCCATATGAAGATCAAGCTTGGAGAATACTTGAGCACCCTTGAGTTGTTCGAACAGCTCATTGATGTTGGGAAGTGGGTATTTGTTCTTGATGGTCTTCTTATTCACTAGACGGTAATCAACACAAAGTCGGCTCGATCCATCCTTCTTCTTCACAAAAAGAACACCACAACCCCACGGAGAAGTACTAGGCCGGATAAGACCCAATCTTTCTTGCTCATCGAGTTGTTTCTTCAACTCCTTCAACTCTTCAGGGCCGAGCTTGTAGGGACGTTTGCACACAGGTTCCGTACCGGGCTCAAGTTCAATAACAAATTCAACGGGCCGGTTTGGAGGCATCCCTGGGAGTTCTTCTGGGAAGACGTCTTGATACTCACAAACAACCGGAATCTGCGAAATAGCATCCAATTCACCCTTCTCATTGAGAGAAAACAACCGGATGGTATTATCCCAAGCGGCAAAGACAATGACATCCTCAGACGAATGAGTCAGTTGAATCTGCCTGGCTGCACAATCAAGCTGAGCTTTATGCTTAGAGAGCTAGTCCATCCCGAGAATAAGATCGATATCCGAGTTACCAAGAACCATAGGAGAAGCAAGAAACTTGAAATCGCCCATCGTGATAGAGACATCTGGCACCTCCAGACTTGCACTCAAACGTTTGCTAGGAGAAACGATATACATTTGTTTACCCAAATGAGAAGAACGAACTCATGCTTGGTAAAAAATGGCTTTGACATGAGACAATGCGATGCACCCGTGTCAAAAAGAACTTTTGCAGGAATATCATTAACAGGAAGGTTACCCATGATGACATCTGAAGAATCCTCAGCCTGAGCTCCATTCACCATATTGACCTTGGCGTGCTTGGGATTATGCTTGACCATAGCTGTACTTGCCGATCTGACAGGAGGAGGAGGAGGAAGACGCCTCTGGTTGGTACACTTGTTGGCATAGTGACCCTTCTGTTGGCACTTGTTGCACGTGACCTCTGAAAGCGGACGGTGGTACGGAGCACTCGGCCTTGGAGCTTGAGACGAAGTCTTGTTCTGAAAGCCTGGGTTGGGTGGGTGGGAAAAACCACTGCCACCTTTGCTCTTCTGCTGATACGGCTGACGGAACGGAGGAGGAGGAAGCCAATACTTCTGCTGCTTGGCCACTTGAGTAGAGGAAGACGGAGTAACATCTCTGGCACGCTTCCTGGAAGCATCACACCTCAATTGAGCAGCCTCTTGCTTCAGTTCCATGTTGTAGAACTCATCGTATCTCAACGGCTCGAAGAGGACAAGAGCGAGCTGAATTTCTTCACGAAGACCACCCCTGAACTGATAGATCATGCTCTTCTCATCAGGAACATCCTGCTTGGCAAAACGGGCGAGCTTCTGGAACAACTTGTTGTAGTCATAGACAGACAAAGAGCCTTGCTTCAGATTGCGGAATTCCTGACGCTTACTTTCAACCACACTTTGAGGAATGTGATGAGCGCGGAAATCTTGACGGAAATCATCCCAAGTGATCAGACGTCCACCTCTGGAATCCTTGTACTGCTGGAACCACTCTGCAGCCTGATCTTTGAGCTGGAAAGAAGCGAACTTGATGAAATCTTCAGGCCTGACGTTGCTGCATTCAAAATGCTTGCCCAGATCCACTAGCCAATCGTCAGCATCGGTAGCCTCAACACAATTGCTGAACGTCTTTGGACCATTTGCGAGGAACTGGTTCAGAGTAGCAAAGTGGTGCTGATTGCTGCCTTGATTCCCTTGACTGCCTTGATTGCGCTCTTGGAGAATTTGCATGATCAACTGTGTGTTTGCATTAGTAGCGGCCATCACAGCTTGCCATGCTTCCGGAGGAGGCGAAGGTGGAGGTGGGTCAGGATTCGGAGTCGTGCGCGTTGGAGGAGCCATCCTGAAGAGGTTGACCACCATTAACACATGATAGACAAATATAGAAGCTGAATCCAACGGAATGAAAATTGCAACATAAGTCTTCACATCCGAACAAACTGAACGAATGCACTTCTCTTGAAGTGGTCACATATTCCTAAATTGCGAAGCCACGAAGAATCAGGTAGAAGGGGTACAACAACGAGGGATGGAATCAACATATGACGTCGAAGCAAAACGAATGCCACAACTCGAAATAAAACCAAGGGTTGGCTTCCGGAATAAGCCGGAACAAATACATGATAGAAATTTCGTCCGAAGTTTTTGTGGTGGGACCTACACGGGCTCGATCGTACAGCACCATCATGTACAAGGCAGTGCACACGACATACGAAGCGTCCCCGAGTCAGCATAGCCAAGGACTCTTTAAGACACAACGAGACCACTGTAAAATCGACCGTGAATAGGCGAACCACTAGACGTCGAACCCCAATTTCATATCAAACATCTGTCGGAAAGATATCCTAAGAGCTACTTGAATTCCCACCTATGAAACTCCCGAAATTTTCCGGTTATGCAATCAGGTGTTGGGGATACAGGGGAGCATAATATCTCACTCAAGCTAGCAAATCCTACATCCAGCTGTATCCATCCTTCAACACATAACCAAGAAACCTTCGGAAACCATCTATCTCAACCTTCGAAAAACATCTGTTATACAAGTTATGGTGATACTCCCGAACTCCCGCCCCAGTACTGGGTGGCGTCGAGGTTATCTCACCAACGAACTGCATAAAGGAGTTTTTCGATGTCGCGCACATATCTCAAGTATACCAGAATTGCAACGATAAAATTGTGACGACAACACCTCGGAGCTCAACTCCCCGGGACACTGCCACAACCCCTAAAGACAGGAGGCACCAAGAACAATGTTCTCGTCACAAAACCATCGGAACAAATCCAAAATACTCGCGTGATCCTAAAATTTTTTTAGTGAAATTTGAGAAGAGAAGAGTCAAAACTCTACGTCAGGAAGCCTTACCAGAGCGATGAGGAGACTGGGAAGTAAAAAGAATTCCTAAGCTCTCCGATATATAATTCCTAAATGACTCAAAAAAAAATTTCAAGACACAACTCGGCTTCTAAAAACGATCAAGCAATGGGGCTCCTAAGGTCGGGGAAGGCTCTGATTACCAACTTGTAACGCCCTCGATGCGGCTATATCTCCCACGTGTCGAGGCATGACTTAGAGGCATAACCGCATTGAAAGCAATGTCGCAAGTCAGGAAATCATCACACATCCCATGTACATAAATAAGATAAAGGGGAGGTACATAGTTGGCTTACACTCGCCACGTCACATCAAAGTACATAAATAACATCCATCAAACAGACACTCATGGCCCGACTACGGTGCCAAAATAGAAAAGACCCCCAACAGGCGACAAGGCCCTGAATCGATAACCCCAACTAGGCACCTCTACTGATCATCCGGAAAAGACACGTAGTAACGCTGAGAGTCCTCGTCGTACTCCCACTTGAGCTCGTAATCGTCATCTGGAGCGGGAACACCTGGACCTGCATCTGGAGTTGTAGTATCTGTGAGCCACAGGGACTCAGCAATCTCACACCCACGCGATCAAGACTGTTTAAGCTTATAGGAAGGTTAAGGCAAGTGTAGGTGGAGCTGCAGCAAGCGACTAGCATATATGGTGGCTAACTTATACGCAAAAGAGAGCGAGAAGAGAAAGCGAAGCACGAGCGAGAGTCTAAAAGAACAGCCTGCGCAAGCATTACTCCAACACCGTGTCCACTTCCCGAACTCCGCCGAGAAGGGGCCATCATGGTAACGCACACGGTTGATACATTTTAATTAATTAAGGTTCAAGTTATCTACAACCGGACATTAACAAATTCCCATCTGCCCATAACCGCGGGCACGGCTTTCGAAAGATCAATCCCTGCAGGGGGGTCCCAACTTAGCCCATGACAAGCTCTCACGGTCAAAGGAGGAATAGAACTCCACCCAAGACACACCGATCAGACTCGGTATCCCGGTACAACAAGATGATTCGACAGGTTAAAACAAGTCCAGCAACACCGCCCGAATGTGCCGACAAATCCCGATAGGAGCTGCACATATCTCTTTCTCAGGGCACGCTCGGATAGGTCAAGCTACGAGTAAAACCAACCCTTGAGTTTCCCCGAGGTGGCCCCGCAGGCTGCCTGGTTCGGACCAACACTCAGAGGAGCACTGGCCCGGGGGGGTTAAAATAAGATGACCCTCGGGCTCCGGAAACCCAGGGGAAAAGAGGCTAGGTGGCAAATGGTAAAACCAATGTTGGGCATTGCTGGAAAAGCTTTAATCAAGGTGAACTATCAAGGGGTTCCCATTATAGCCCAACCGCGTAAGGGACGCAACAATCCGGGAACATAACGCAGCAATCCGGAAACTAGGGCGGCAAGAGTGGAACAAAACACTAGGCGAGAGGCCGAGCCTTCCACCCTTTACCAAGTATATAGATGCATTAAGATAACATAGCAATATAATGATATCCCAACAAGTAAACAAATGTTCCAACAAGGAACGGCTCCAATCTTCACCTGCAACTAACAACGCTATAAGAAGGGCTGAGCAAAGCGGTAACATAGCCAATCAACGGTTTGCTAGGACAATGGTGGGTTAGAGGTTCAACATGGCAATTGGGAGGCTGACAAGCAAAAGGTAGGCATCGTAGCATTGTCATAGCAAGAGCGAGCAAACTAGCATAGCAAAGATAGTAGTGATTTCGAGGGTATGATCATCTTGCCTGCAAAGCTGTCAGAGTTGACTGGATCCTCAAAAACACACTCAACGGGCTCCTCGTTAGCGAACTCGTCTCCCGGCTCTACCCAACAACACAAACAAGCAACAAGGATAAAATCAACCACGTGCAAGGGCAAACAATAATATGCAAAGATGTTATGCAATGCGGGATGCAATGCGGCATGCAAAATGCAAGACGTTACAGAAAATGCATGAACCTGGCCTCAACTTGGAAAACCAAGCGTGCCACTGGATAGAGGGGAAGAAATCACCTAAAAACGATATAAAGATCATAGGAATCGGAGCTACGGTTTGGAAATGGCGAGTGTTTTACGAAACGAACCGATCTGCGATATACAGCAAGTAGGCTCCTAAATGCAACGAAATGAACATGCTACAGCCACCAAACATGAAAACAAAATAAATGGCAGTGATGTACACAAGATGCTTAACAAAACACTAGCACTGAGCCATAGGCAAATTCATCCATTAAGAGGTTCAAACAGGCATGGCAAAAACGCAAGCGCAAAACAGATTGCAGACTTTGTGAAATTAACAGTAGCCTGAAATTTCAGATCACGAAGCCCTCTTCGGAGCAGAAAAACAACATGATAGATGAACTAAAAATGACAAGTAAGAACATGGCATGGAGCTACTCAACAAGCTTAACAAAACACCCAAAGTGACCTGGGGCCAAAAGGGTTCACAAAATACTCTACCGAGCTCACGAACATAGCTCGAACACAAACAGTTTTCAGACTGAAAACTGAGACATGCAGAAATTTAACTCGCGAAGGCATATAAACGAGCTCGATGCACTCACTACGGTGCAAGTCACGGCAAGGAAAGCATATATCCAGCAAGAAGTCACAATACGCTAGCTACACATAGCAAGAAAAATGGCATAGCATGCATGGATCACTAACAATAGCATCGGCAAAATCACAAACGAGTTGACGATCTGTCCAGATTAACCACGAAGCAAAAGTTGATCTCGATTGACTCAAGCAAGAGCACTCCAACATAACAAGTAAAGGCATGGATGGATAGAGCATAACATAAATATCAAAACACCCTTACTGATCATCCTCAAAAGAGGCACGGATCACTAGGAAACAAGCTGAACATATGGCATCATGAACTAAAATTTCCCAGACTTAGTGAAAATCACTAAGTCCCTGAAATCTGCAATCTCAGGTGCCTCTCTTTGCAAGCTTGCACAAGACAACACACTCACCCTAAAAATTCATGGGTGGAACCTCTGGAAAGAAGACAAAATGCTTAACAATTCATCCCAAAGAGGCACAGGCATATCATGCACGGATTAAACATGGAAAAAATGACAAAAGTGCATGATGAACTAACGGATCTGCAATTTAACTCACGAAGCCTCCTTCTAACAGCATTTTGGGCATCAAGATGACCTCAAATGCAAAAGATGAAATATAATGAAATGATGTACTCGACGAGGCAAAGAGTTTGATATATAATATGCCCAAATCGGAGTTACGGATGCGGAGATACGGGTCCTCGAATAGGAGCATATGGAGTAAAAATCTAGGGACTTAGTTAAAAAAAACTACCCCAGGATCCAGATCTAGGGTTCGGGCACGCGGCCCGAGACGGCGGCGGATCTCACCGGGATTCCTGCAGACGACGGCGGCGGCCGGAGAGGAAGTAGCCGGAGCGGGGAGGGGGGCCGGACGGCGAGGAGGAAGCGGCGCGGCGGGCGGTCGCCGGAGCCGGGAGCTCCTCTCCCTGGCGCGGGCGCCGGCGAGGGCTTGGGGCGCCGGGGCGAGGTGCTCCGGGCGGCGGCCGGCAATGGCGCCGCGGCGGCCGGAGCGGGCGAGCGTCGCCGGGCTCGGGGGCGGCGACTGGAGGAGGAGGCGGGCGGCGAACTGGGGACCGGCCCCGGGACACGTGGCGGCGGCGGATTCGTCCCGCGGAGCCGGGCGGACACGTCCGGCGCGCGATTTTTTTGTCCGGCGGCGGCGGGAGGAGTTGGATCTAGGGTTAGGGGGGAGAAGAACCGTGGATTTCGGAGGTGGGTGTATATATAGGCATAGAGGGAGCTAGGAGAGTCCAAATGAGGTGCGGTTTTCGCCCACGCGATCATGATCGAACGCTCTAGGACATGGAGCAGAGTTTGGTGGGTTTTGGGCCAAATTTGGGGGGTGGTGGGTTTTACGAGTTGACTGGATCCTCAAAAACACACTCAACGGGCTCCTCGTTAGCGAACTCGTCTCCCGGCTCTACCCAACAACACAAACAAGCAACAAGGATACAATCAACCACGTGCAAGGGCAAACAATAATATGCAAAGATGTTATGCAATGCGGGATGCGATGCGGGATGCAAAATGCAAGACGTTACAGAAAATGCATGAACCTGGCCTCAACTTGGTAAACTAAGTGTGCCACTGGATAGAGGGGAAGAAATCACCTGAAAACGATATAAAGATCATAGGAATCTGAGCACTGAGCCATAGGCAAATTCATCCATTAAACACAGCCACCAAACATGAAAAAAATACATGGCAGTGATGTACACAAGATGCTTAACAAAACACTAGCACTGAGCCATATGCAAATTCATCCATTAAGAGGTTCAAACAGGCATGGCAAAAACGCAAACGCAAAACAGATTCCAGACTTAGTGAAATTAACACTAGCCTGAAATTTCAGATCACGAAGCCCTCTTCGGAGCAGCAAAACAATAGGATAGATGACCTGAACATGACAAGTAAGAACATGGCATGGAGCTACTCAACAAGCTTAACAAAACACCCAAAGTGACCTGGGGCCAAAAGGGTCCACAAAATACTCTACCGAGCTCACGAACATAGCTCGAACACAAACAGTTTTCAGACTTAGTGAAAACTGAGACATGCAGAAATTTAACTCGCGAAGGCATATAAACGAGCTCGATGCACTCACTACGGTGCAAGTCACGGCAAGGCAAGCATATATCCAGCAATAAGGCACAATATTCTAGCTACACATGGGAAGAACAAAGGCATAGCATGCATGGATCACTAACAATAGCATCGGCAAAATCGCAAATGAGTTGACGATCTGCCCAGATTAACCACGAAGCAAAAGTTGAGCTCGATTGACTCAACCTAGAGCACTCCAACATAACAAGTAAAGATATGGATGGATAGAGCATAACATAAATATCAAAACACCCTTACTGATCATCCTCAAAAGAGGCACGGATCACTAGGAAACAAGCTGAACATATGGCATCATGAACTAAAATATCCCAGACTTAGTGAAAATCACTAAGTCCCTGAAATCTGCAATCTCAGGTGCCTCTCTTTGCAAGCTTGCACAAGACAACACACACACCCTAAAAATGCATGGGTGGCACCTCTTGAAAGAAGAAAAAATGCTTAACAATTCATCCCAAAGAGGCACAGGCATATCATGCACGGATTAAACATGGCAAAAATGACAAAAGTGCATAATGAACTAACGGATCTGCAATTTAACTCACGAAGCCTCCTTCTAACAGCATTTTGGGCATCAAGATGACCTCAAATGCAAAAGATGCAATGGAATTAAATGATGTACTCGTCGAGTCGAAGATTTTGATATATAATATGCCCAAATCGGAGTTACGGATGCGGAGATACGGGTCCTTGAACAGGAGCATATGGAGTAAAAATCTAGGGACTTGGTGAAAAAAAACTACCCCAGGATCCAGATCTAGGGTTCGGGCACGCGGCCCGAGACGGCGGCGGATCTCGCCGGGATTCCTGTAGACGACGGCGGCGGCCGGAGAGGAAGTAGCCGGAGCGGGGAGGGGGGCCGGACGGCGAAGAGGAAGCGGCGCGGCGGGCGGTCGCCGGAGCCGGGAGCTCCTCTCCCTGGCGCGGGCGCCGGCGAGGGCTTGGGGCGGCGGGGCGAGGTGCTCCGGGCGGCGGCCGGCAATGGCGCCGTGGCGGCCGGAGCGGGCGAGCGTCGTCGGGCTCGAGGGCGGCGACTGGAGGAGGAGGCGGGCGGCGGAGCGGGCCGGGAGGGCCCCGCACGGGCCTCGCGGGCCCGCGGGCGGCGGCGAACTGGGGACCGGCCCCGGGACACGTGGCGGCGGCGGATTCGTCCCGCGGAGCCGGGCGGACACGTCCGGCGCGCGATTTTTTTGTCCGGCGGCGGCTGGAGGAGTTGGATCTAGGGTTAGGGGGGAGAAGAACCGTGGATTTCGGAGGGGGGTGTATATATAGGATAGAGGGAGCTAGGAGAGTCCAAATGAGGTGCGGTTTTCGCCCACGCGATCGTGATCGAATGCTCTAGGACATGGAGAAGAGTTTGGTGGGTTTTGGGCCAAATTTGGGGGGTGTTGGGATGCAACACACACGAGGCCTTTTCGGTCCCTCGGTTAACCGTAGGAGTATCAAACGAAGTCCAAATGACCCGAAACTTGACAGGCGGTCTACCGGTAGTAAACCAAGGCCGCATGACAAGTCTCGGTCCAATCCGGAAATGTTTGAACCCCACACACGAAAGAAAGCTAGAAATGACCACCGGAGGAGAACGAAGCGCCGGAATGCAAAACGGACAATGGGGAAAATGCTCGGATGCATGAGATGAACATGTATGCAAATGCAATGCACGAGATGACATGATATGAGATGCACGAAAAAGAAAACAACACACGGAGACAAAGACCCGAACTCGAGAAATAAATATAACTTAGCGCCGGAGACGGCAAGAGTTGGATAAAAATATGGAAAGTATATCTGGGGCGTTACAATAGCACATAAAAACTAGAACATAAACGTATGCATTTAGAAGTTGTGCTCATGATCTTTCCTTTATTTGGAGGGATGCACAGTCTAGACTTGCACAATATTATCTTTCATTTTCCTTTGTTAACATTCCCATAAATGTTAAATATCTCATGATTGGGGTGATAATGCTTCTTATAATCCTGAAATTTTATCTAAGCTATGAATATGATATTGATAATAAATATGGCTATAAAAATATTGAAATTGAGTTTGGAAGAGCGTCAACTTTAAGTAATAATAATCCCACATATTTGGAGAGTGTTCAGTCTTATGAAATCTATTTGTATATAAAAAGTATTTGACGGGTTAACCAGAAAAAACAGAATTATGGTAAAAAACTTCCACAAAAATTAGAAACATCTGACCATTAAACTCTTAAGTTATGTAATTACAGCCATTAGATCATCCAAAGTCTTACTTGATCAAAATTACCCACCTATGCCATGGAAACATATATATGACCTAAAGCATTGTCCTCCTCGTCCTAGATTGAAAAGAAAAATTTCCATATTCCATGTTGTTGTCGAGTCGCCGCCGGCCGATTGGCCGCCCTCTCGTACATGATTGAAAATAAAGAAAAGGGTGCTTGTTCCATGAGTTAATCACAAGTTGCCGCCAGCCAATTGGTCATCTCCCGTCCGTCACTGAAAAACAAGAAAAAGATACCCCGATTGATTGTCAACTCTCTGCCGACCGTATCTAGCTGCGCCCCGATCGGTTGTCAAGTCACCGCCGACAGTATCTAGCAGCACCTAAGGCGTGGTCATGTGAGCAACCATGCACTTCCGCCCATGTGGAGCAGATGATTACTCCATTCTAATAAGGTCTGGCTCCAAGCTAAAATCTGTGTGCTCGATGATTGAAAAAGAATAGCGGTGAAATCAAGTTGATCTACATTTGTTCAAAAAAATAGGTTTTTCTACGTCTCGGTGGCCATGCATCATGCATCTCAACTTAGCAGATCGGCATGTTATCATACATCATGCACCTCAACTCAAGGCATCTGAAGCTCCGGTCTTGGGGCGTCACAACACTCCACCACTACGAGAGGATCTCGTCCCGAGATCTAGGATGGCACCGGAGGGAAAACGGAAGAGAAAGAGAAGAGGTAAAACTAAGTTGCTTCTTTGAAAACGAGTGAGACCAAAGAACCTTGAAAAGGTTAAACCATTTCGAGAAAAGAATACAATGGAGATGAGCGAAGTTGAAAACACTCCGTTAGGAAAGAGGAACAAGGAACATTGCTAGAACCTTGTAGGTTGAAAGACATAAGAAAAGGTTGCAATGGACAAGAAGTACATGCAAGCACTCCGGTAGAAACGAGATGTACAAGGAACGATAAGGATCAATTACAACAACACTCCGGTTAAACAAGATAGAGAAGGAATTAAAATGATATAAAGTGGATAGCACTCCGACTATAAATGAAAGGAATTGAACATGATCTTGACAAAACAAGATGATGGTTCGAAGAGAGCAACATCACAAAGCCTCCGAGAGAAAGAATCGAGGATCGATCATTGGAATGAAAGGATGGAGAAGAAAATGACAACTTCTACCACCAAAGAGCTTGGAGAGCACCCTTCCAAGAAGGTTATAACGGAGCTGTTTGAAAAAAAATCAGCAACGAAACAAATAAACTTGTAGTGGGCTTATGGAAAACATCTCAAAATTATGCGGTGAAATTCTGCCACTAACGGAAATAATAGATTGGATTGAAATGAACAAGAAGATGAGAAACTTATTTCGCCGAGAGGATAAATGAAGAACTTGGGTCAATTATACGCCTCACCATAGCAAAATCCTTAGGGAAAGCTTTAGGTGAAACATAACCCAAGATAACTCCAACGAAGAGGTTGATGGATTTAAAATATCTCATTCTTGACAACATGTGAATCATGAAACATGAACTCAAATTATCAAGAATGACATATTACCACCTCCAATGATACGGTAGAAAGAATTGCACTCCGGATTGCAAGATGAAGAATGCTTGAGCTCCTCTGAAAAGAATCTCAATGAACACTTCGAAAAGGAATTAAATCTTTCATGAAGCATCGTGTAGAACCTCCATGAAGAACTCCGGTAACAAAAGAATGATCAATCAAAATGAAAGAGAAGTTGAAAACACACGGTGAAGACTTGCAATGAATAGATGGATTTTCACGATGATATAACCGAGAAAACTTGGAACTCCGGGAAGAGAAAAGATGAAACAATAGAAACTGAGAATTTGATGACACTCCGGAATAAGGAATTAATCGCATGGATGAAACAAGAATAAGAATTACATTATGCTTATCCTTCACCAATTAAATTAATGACAAGCAACGGACTTGGCATACTACTTATTCTCGTAGAAAGGATTTAATATAGATATAGCGCAAACTTGAGAAGGTCTTCAACGAACCACCGGTATCATTGGAACAACGAATGAATTGATATGATAACAACGGAAGAGAATCCTGGAAGAACCACCGTAAGAATTGAACAATGAATGAAGTAAAAGGATGAATCACCGGTAAGGATTAGCAAATGAACGAAGGTACTTAAGAGAAATCAACATGCAAGGGAACGGAGAGATCATGAACTGATTAAAGGATATTTGAATGATGGACCGGTAAGATTTGGAGAATGATAGCTGAAGGCTGAGAATGAATAATTCTGAGATGATGGTCTTCGGAGAATCAAACTAAAAAGACTCCTGAATTACTCCGGAAGGGTGAAAAGAATTCTCACAATTGAAAACAATTATGAGAGGATAGCAACAAGCTAGAATCACGAACCTTGAAGAGAATGAAACAAGATTTAAGAGAAACTCTTCTTCGGTCTTCAAAATCCGAGAATGACAATGAAAAACACCACCATGACAATTGATGAGACACTCCGGGATGAAAATTGGAAATGATGAACCAATGATGAAAAGAATTTGAAAGATCTTGGAGAAAAACATATGACTGATGATGAATCATTCTTACGTCAATGTTGGAGAAGAATTTGAGAGTAACTCCGGGAAAATAGAGGGGTCAGGTAAGATCCTGGAAAAAGACCTGTGGGTTAGGGCCCACACAAAAGATACACCGTTGAACAATTTAGAAGAGAGATTGCACTGGTTGAAATAAATGGCTTGAATGAGGTAACATCCTTGCAAAAACTTGAAAGAATTGAGAATAGAAACTTGTATCTTTTGACATATCTTCAACACTCCGGAACAATGAATAGCGAGAGGAATGATTATGAGGTGCGTCGGCATGGAAAACATTTGAAACGAGGAAAGGATATGGTCAACACCAAAAACTTGAATTCGATCCACCGGAGAAGAAAAAGAACGAATAATGGTGAACTAGAAGCTCCGTTAGGATCTTCATGGGAATCATCGGGTAAGAACATTGACAGAAAAGAATGGAGAGACTTCATAATCATGAGATAGATACTTGATAAATAAATCTTAGTCCTTGAAGAAAAAGGGGTGGGTGGGCGGGAAAAACAAAGGCAACTTGGAGACGGATGAAACAAACTCCGTTGAGAAGAACTGAGTTGATCTTGCGGATGTTGAAATGATCGGATCCGCTTGAGGAGAGAAACACCGGTTCAAAAAGAAACAGAGATGGCAAACTTGATGAACAAGATGAATTTGCATTCACATAGGAACATGAGAACACCGCTTAGGGAAGGTATGGAATCAACACTTGACATGGAAGCAACTCGAATACCACAACTCAAAACAAAACCAAGGATTGGCTTGCAGAATAAGCCAGAACAAACATATGATAGAGATTTCGTCCGACGTTTTCGTGGTGGGGCCTACACGGGCTCGATCGTACAGCACCATCATGTACAAGGCAGTGCACATGACATACGCAGTGTCCCCGAGTCGGCATACACAAGGACTATTTAAGACACAACGAGACCACTATAAAACCAACCGTGGATAGGCGGACCACTAGACGTCGAGCCCCAATTTCATATCATACATCTGTCGGAAAGATATCCTAGGATCTACTAGAATTCCCACTTATCAACTACCGAAATTTTCTGGTTATGCAATCAGGTGTTGGGGATACAGGGGAAGCATAATATCTCACCCAAAACTAACAATTCCTCCATCCAGCTGTATCCATCCTTCAACACATAACCAAGAAACCTTCGGAAATCATTTACCTCAACCTTCGAAAAGCATCCGTTATACAAGTTATGGCAATACTCCCGAACTCCCGCCCTAGTACTGGGTGGCATCGAGGTTATCTCACCAACAACTGCATAAAGGAGATTTTTGATGTCGGCGAAACTCAGGTATTCCAGAACTGCAACGATAAAATTGTGACGACAACACCTCGAAGCTTAACTCCCCGGGACACTGCCACAACCCCTAAATGTCAGGAGGCACCAAGAACAATGTTCTCATCACAAAACCATCAGAACGATTCCAAGATACCCGCGTGATCCTATGAAATTTCTTAGTGAAATTTGAGAAGAGAAGAATCAAAACTCTACGTCAGTATGCCTCACCAGAGCGACGAAGGGACTGGGGAGTAAAAGAATCCTACTGTCCGATATATATAATCCTATAAGACTCCAAACATTTTTCTAGACTCAACAACGCCAGCGATTCGATCAAGCAGGGGGCTCCTAAGTCAGGGAAGGCTCTGATTACCAACTTATAACACCCACGATGCCGCTATATCTCCCACGTGTCGGAGCACGACTTAGAGGCATAACCGCATTGTAGGCATGTCGCAAGAGGGGTAATCTTTACACATCCCATGTATTGAATAAGAAAGAGATACAGAGTTGGCTTACAATCGCCACTTCACACAATACATGAATAAAGCATTACATCAACCAGATACAATCAAGGTCAGACTACGGAACCAAAATAAAAGAAGACTACCCCTAATGCTACAGATCCCCGATCGCCCCAACTGGGCTCCTATACTGGTCAACCTGAAATGGAACAACAAAACGAACAAGGTCTTCATCTAGCTCCTCCTCGAGTTCGGTTGCGTCACCTGCACGGTCATCATCGGTACCTGCAACTAGTTTTGGAAGGAATCTGCGAGTCACGAGGACTCAGCAATCTCACACCCTCGTGATCAAGACTATTTAAGCTTAATGGTAGGGAAAAGGTATGAGGTGGAGCTGGAGCAACCACTAGCATATATGGTGGCTAACATACGCAAATGAGAGCGAGAAGAGAAGGCAAAGCACGTTCGAGAATCTATGATCAAGAAGTGATCCTAGACTACTTACGTTCAAGCATTACTCCAACACCGTGTTCACTTTCCGCACTCAGCCAAGAAGGGACCATCACGGCAACACACGCGGTTGATGCATTTTTAATTAAGTTAAGTGTCAAGTTCTCTACAACCGGACATTAACAAATTCCCATCTGCCCATAACCGCGGGCACGGCTTTCGAAAGTTCAAATCCCTGCAGGGGTGTCCCAAGTTAGCCCATCATAAGCTCTCACGGTTAACGAAGGATATTCCTTCTCCCAAGACAATCCGATTAGACTCGGCATCCCGATTACAAGACATCCTCGACAATGGTAAAACAAGTCCAGCAAAGCCACCCAGATGTGTCGACAAATCCCGATAGGAGCTGAACATATCTCGTTCTCAGGGCACACCGGATACGTCAAGCTACGAGTAAAACCAGCCCTCGAGTTTCACCGAGGTGGCCCGGCAGGCTGCCCGTTTCGGACCAGCACTTAGAGAAGCACTGGCCCGGGGGGGGGGGGGTTAAAATAAAGTTGACCCTTGAGTTTGCAGAACCCAAGGGAAGGTGGTAGGTTGTTAGTGCAAATGGTAAAACCAAGATCGGGCCTTGCTGGAGGAGTTTTATTCAAGGCGAACTGTCAAGGGGATCCCATTATAACCCAACTGTGTAGGGAACGCAAAATCCTTGAACATAACACCGATATGACGGAGACTAGGGCGGAAAGAATGGAACAAAACACCAGGCATAAGGACGAGCCTTCCACCCTTTACCAAGTATATAGATGCATTAATTAAATAAGAGATATTGTGATATCCCAACAAAATATCCATGTTCCAACAAGGAACAAACTCCAATCTTCACCTGCAACTAGCAACACTATAAAAGGGGCTGAGTAAAGCGGTAACATAGCCAAACAACGGCTTGCTAGGACAAGGTGGGTTAGAGGCTTGGCTTAACAATATGGGAGGCATGATAAGCATGTGGTAGGTATCGTAGCATAGGCATAGAAAAAGAGCGAGCAACTAGCAAGCAAAGATAGAAGTGATTTCGAGGGTATGATCATCTTGCCTGAGATCCCGCAAGGAAGAAGAACGAGTCCATGAAGAAGACAAACGGATGTAGACGAACGGATCCTCACAAATGCGACGTTATCGAAACCAACCCAAAGAAGCACACTGAAAAGAAACAAACAACATAGTAAACAACCACCACATAAGCATGACATGATGCACAACCAAATATGATGCATGTCTGGTTTAATGAAGCATGGCATGGCAAAGTGCACAAGCAATCCTACAAATTAAGTGGAGCTCAATATGCATGGAACACCACATCAATTATTTAGTTTACTCTCGGTTAGGTACTCACCAATATTAAATGTTGGTTAACATGGCAAAAGGTGAAGCATAACAAAACTATATTATCTAATCAATTTAAATGGGGCCGGATATAACAAATAACGAATCCGGTAAAACCCCATATACATTAGTAATTTATTGCAACAACAATTTAAACATTTTAATTGTTGTTATCATGATGCGGATGACATGAACAAGTTTATGCAATTTTATGAAAAAGTTGACATGATGATGATATGGCGCATTTGGTCGCCACGACAGAAAGAAAATGGTGTCATGGCGGCGAAAACGGAAACGGTGCCACGACAATGTTTCGATGATCCGACAACTAGTTGAGATGCCGGTGCAAGAAACAAATGTGAGATGTGCGGAATGTGAAAGAGGTACGGGGAGTGATCCTGGATACCGGGTTTCCCACATATCGGTGGCAAGGAAACGAGTGACAAAACAGACACGGTGCGAACATGGCCAAACAGGAGCATATCATACAACACATCACAAGCATTTGTCCACGGGCGTCGTTCCGGCGGTTATACCTTACAAGGTAGCATTCTCAGAGCGGTTCGAGTTCGTAGAGGAAGTAGTTGTTCTCGCGACAGTAGTGGAAGTAGGGGTACATGACGATGGTAGAGGTACTGGCGACGGTAGTGGTACACATTTCTTGTCAAAATTACAACGGCGGTAGTGGTACTTGGCGTTTCATTCAGTAATCGCTCGAGCCTCCGTGTGGACTTGTCGACAAAAAGTGGTACTTAGCAGGTCCGCGTAATTGTACATGGGCCATTGCACACGTGATGAATCCGAGCCTTTCGGGGTCGGTCTTGGCGAGGGATGGTCGTAGTGGTACTTGTCGGTGTCGGTTGGGGTGGCAAAACGTAGTCGAACTTGAGGTGGTCCTGACGATCCAAACAATGCTCCTGCTCGAGGAGGTCTCTGTCTTGGTCTTCACCGGTCGTGGTACTTGACGAAAGGGATCCACAAATGCGATAGTCCTCGGACTTGAGGCTTCGTGCCCAGAGATGGTCTTGGCCTTGGCAGTGATTCGCAAAGGGGCCTTGCGGAGACAACCTAGCGAAGGCATGCTGCGATCGAAAGGGCATGCGTCTTCCGCCCGCAAGGAACAGAACATGGAGGCGACTGCGGCTGTTTCGACCGAGCAGAACAGCCAGTAATGCCAAAGTGGCCATGGTGGATATGGACGAGATGGGCCAGGAGGTGATGCAGGGGGTCAGACGTTGCTTACGACGTTACAACGAGGCACGAGGAGAAGCAACGGGGATGGACAGAGGAGATGGGCTCGCTGTTGGTGTCGTTGGTGGTTCTCCGGCAACGAGGTGCGCCGGGGCGGCGCTGCTGCCAACTGCTGGCGCTAGTCGTCGGCGGCGACCGGTAGAGGAAGGGGTCACCGGAGGCGTCGTTGGCGCAACACGGTGGGAGATGCGGGCGCCACGGCAGGACGACGAGGAAGTCGGAGACGCGAGGGCGAGGTGTGCGGCACTCCAGTGGCTTTGGTCGCCAGTGGGGTAGGTGGCGCTCGACGTCCCCGGCGATGCGGCAGCTTCCTGGCGATGGCGGAAAAGAGCAGGGGACGAGGTCGTGCAGAGGAGCGAGAGGGAGGAGGAGGGAGGCGAGCGAGGAAATCAGGCTCAAGGGAGAGAGGTCTCAGGCGCGGCGCTGTCCTACTGCGTGCTTCGACGCTAGGAGAACGCGAGGGATCGAGAAGGAGAGGTTTCTCTAGAGCGATGCAAGAAGGAAAAAGTGGGATCAATCCTCTCCTGGCGGCGCGAGGTGGAGTCGAGGGAGAGATCGAAAGAAAGGGTCGAGACCTATGGTTCGGCAGGGAGTGGGCCGGCGCTGGATGGGCCTTGGGCCCAAGAGGTGGGAGTGGGGCACTGGTAAAAGCTGGCAGGATGCAACTGGGCTGGGAAGCCGGCGCTGCTAGGAGGCCCAAATGGCCAGAGGCGGCTGGGCTCCCTTCTCCATCCCTCTTCTCTTAACTAACTTATTTTCTTTAACAGAAAAGAAATTAGAGAGAGGAAAAGAAAGAGAAGGTTAGGGAAGGATTTTGTGCATGGGGATAATAATCCCGGACTCGCAAAAATGTGTACGATCCAAGAAAAATGGAGTGGGCATATTTCAAAGTTGAAATTCAAACTCATTTGGTTTAAAATCAAATGGTTCAAATAGGAAGTAAGGGTTAGGAAGGTCCAAAAAATGTTCGTATTTTTGGTGGAGCTCCGAAAACTGGAGAAAGAATAAAAGCAAAGTTTGGGGACCAAACTTGATGTGAGAAAAGGCATGTGATTATTTGCAAGTGTGTTCATCGGTGATTCCGAAAATGGAATATTTAATATAGCTCCCTAATATCGGGAGGATATGTTATAAAGAGAATCATCATGTGAACTCCCTCGATTTAAATGGATTAAAGATCCATGCCATTTATTTAGTTGAGTGAAGCAAAAGAAATGACATGATGGCATGATGACATGATGCAATGCACATGATGCAATGATGAATGCAAAGAACCAAACAAATCACACGGCGAAAGCCGGAAACCCTGGAAGGCATCTGAAGCTCCGGTCTTGGGGCGTCACACTGGCACTGGGCACTGGATCAATATGTTATTCCCAAAAATAGTATAAACAGTTACCAAAAGTATGTAAAAGTTGTAGAATATTGGCATGAAACAATCAAAAATTATAGATACGACGGAGACATATCATGGAAGAACGCTGCAAAGGCCGGACTGGAGGAAATAAAAACTTTCCTAGCTAGCAACTCAATCCTGGCCGCACCAGAGATCGGCGAGTCAATGTTACTTTACATATCGACAGTCCTTACACCATGCAAATCCCAATACAGGTGGTGAGTTCGGTGCTCGTCATCGAACGAGAAGAAGAGGGGCATAAATTCCCACTCCAAAAACCAGGATACTTTGTATTGACGGTCCTTACACCAATAAATTGCTGATACCCTGTAACACCCTCGATGTGTCTATATCTCCCACGTGTCGAGGCACGACTTTCCCAAATGCTACACAGATCCCCGATCGTCCCGACTGGGCTCCACTACTGATCAACTAGAACGAAACAACACAAAGGACAAGATCTTCATCGAGCTCCTCCTGAGCTTGGTTGCATCATCTACACGGACTCATCGGCACCTGCAAGCTGGTTTTGGAAGTATCTGTGAGCCACGGGGACTTAGCAATCTCACGCCCACGCGATCAAGACTATTTAAGCTTATGGTTAAGGTAAAGGTATGAGGTGGAGCTGCAGAAAGCGACTAGCATATATGGTGGCTACCTTATGCAAATGAGAGCGAGAAGAGAAGGCAAAGCATGTTCAAGAAGTGATCCTATAACAACCTACGTCAAACATAACTCCAACACCGTGTTCACTTCCCGAACCCTGCCGAGAAGAGACCATCATGGTAACACACGCGGTTGATGTATTTTAATTAAGGTCAACTTCAGGTTTTCTACAACCGGACATTAACAAATTCCCATCTGCCCATAACCGCGGGCACGGCTTTCAAAAGTTCAAATCCCTGCAGGGGAGTCCCAACTTAGCCCATCACAAGCTCTCATGGTCAACGAAGGATATTCCTTCTCCCAAGACAATCCGATCAGGCTCGGCATCCAGGTTACAAGACATCCTCGACAATGGTAAAACAAGTCCAGAAACACCGCCCGAATGTGCCATCAAATCCCGATAGGAGCTGCACATATCTCGTTCTCAGGGCACACTCAGATGAGCAATCCGTACAACTAAAACCAGACCTCGAGTTTCCCCGAGGTGGCGTTGCAAGGGCTCTAGTTTGGACCAACACTCAAAGGAGCACTGGCCCGGGGGGGGGTTAAAATAAAGATGACCCTTGAGTCTGCAGAACCCAAGGGAAAGAAAAGGCTAGGTGGAAAATGGTAAAACCAAGGTTGGGCATTGCTGGATGAGTTTTATTCAAGGCGAACTGTCAAGGCATTCCCATTATAACCAAACCGCGTAAGGAACGCAAAATCCGGGAACATAACTCCGATATGACGGAAACTAGGGCGGCAAGAGTGGAACAAAACACCAGGCATAAGGCCGAACCTTCCACCCTTTACCAAGTATATAGATGCATTAATTAGATAAGAGATATTGTGATATCCCAACAAAATATCCATGTTCCAAAATTGGAACACGCTCCAATCTTCACCTGCAACTAACAACATGATAAGAGGGGCTGAGCAAAGCGGTAACATAGCCAAACAATGGTTTGCTAGGATAAGGTGGGTTAGAGGCTTGGTTCAACAATATGGGAGGCATGATAAGCAAGTGGTAGGTATCGCAGCATAGGCATAGAAAAAGAGCGAGCAACTAGCAAGCAAAGATATAAGTGATTTCGTGGGTATGGTCATCTTGCCTGAAATACCGCAAGGAAGAAGAACGAGTCCATGAAGAAGAGAAACGGACGTAGACGAACGGATTCTCACAAACGCGACGTTATCGGAACCAACCCGAAGAAGCAACACCGGAAAGAAGCAAACAACATAGTAAACAACCACCACATAATCATGGCATGATGCACAACAAGTATGATGCATGTCCGGTTTAAAGATACATGGCATGGCAAAAAGCACAAACAATCCTACAAATTAAGTGGAGCTCAACATGCAACTCCGTTGCATATTAACGAAACACCACATTCTACAAATTAGTTCGATCTGGTTTATGTACCCAACAAGATTAAATGTTGATTAACAAGGCAAGAGGGTGAAGCAAAAGTAAACTAAACATTTAGGCATGTTTAAATGAGGCTGGAAATAACAAACAACAATTCCGGTAAAACCCCATATGCCTATTTTAAGTTTTGGTACTGTTCTTCCCCAAGCCATATTTTAGAGTTGTTAAACATGCAAAGCAATGCCACCATGTTAAACTAGGCAAAATTCTACCCCATTTACATATAAAGATTATGTAAAAACGAGCTACAGTTATTTAGTTATGAAATAAAGCATTTTAGCATGGCATAGGAGCAAATTATATGCAAACAACATTTTAAACATTTTAAGCATGGATGAAAATTGCATATTATGAAACTAGACAAAATTCTAAGCAACTTTCATATATAAAACATTTTAATCCGGTGCACGGATGATGAGTTATAATATGCATGAAGCTAAGGGCCTAATCTGTAAACATGCAGTTTTTACAAAATAGAGAAATTCGTCTGCTAAAAAAATAGAAGTTGGGCCGAAACTGGTTGGCCCAACAGAGAAAAAAGGAGGGCGCTCGGGGGGGGGGGGCTCACCATGGGCTCGGCCCAGATCTATGGAGAGGTAGAGGCCGACAGGGGCGCACTAGGCCGGCCTGCTTAGTTCGATCGGGGAAGGGTCAACGCGATCGTCCGCATCTCTCGAAGGAAGTAGAGGATGTAGCGCCAGGGACTTGCAGGCGAGGCAGGGGAACTTGGCGGCGCCAGGCGACTTGGTCTCGGAGCAGCGGGGCGGCGGCCATCCATGGTGTAGGGTAGGGGAGGCCCACAGGCAGCGAAGTCGGCGACGGGGGTTACTCCGGGGATAAGAGGACGAGGCGCTACTACTCTCGTTCCTTAAGAACTGAAACAGCAATAGGTGTCTGGCGATGCAGAAGTCGATGTAGTGGGGTTTCGGTGACGGGGTCGACGGAAGCCGGCCGGAACGGGTGGAACGGAGCGCGGGGAGACGCCTGACTTCAGATCCGGCAAGGGGAGGCGCCGATCAGAGCTCGAAGCAGAGGTGCGGTGCAACCTATTCGAACAAGAGAGAGGGAGCTCGAGGTGAGGTGAGGAAGAGAGTAAACCGAGGGGAACGAGGAGGAGAGGGCAACGTGGGGGCTTGATCACTCGCGGACCACGGTGGCCGGCGCTCTTGCGGTCCCGCGTGGTCGAGGTGCTCTCCGACGGGTTCCTGTAGGCGACGGGGGGAGAGTCAGGCCAGGCATGGGTGAAGGAAAAAAAGAGAGGAGGAAGGGAACGAGAGAAGTAGGACACGGTGCCGATGGGAGAAGGAGTGCGAGGGCGGAGGTCCTAGTCCTGTCGGTCGTTAGGATGCACCGGACGAGTGGCAGCAGTTCTGCTTGTGGGTGAGCTCCGGCTCGAGGGACACATGCACGACAGCATGAGCGCGGTGGGGGCACGGGGCCTGCTGGTTCGGTCGTGGCTGTACACGAGGAGGGAGATGGTTGGCTGCGGGAGGATTGGATCCAGGTGTGGCTGGTGGTTGGCGCGGTAGGGAAAGGGAGGATCCCGAGGTGGGAGATGCTGGCGGCGACGGCTGGGAGGATGGGACAAGGTTCCTCATTTCTAGGGTTGGTCTCTTATATAGAGAAAGAAATTTAGGAAGGGGCTAGAATGACCCTCTGATTTAGATCGGACGCTCGAGATAATTAGGGTGGGAAAGTCCAACGAATAAACGAAGACGACTTAGGGATGTTGGGTGATGACCCGGACTCAACGGTCACGAGTGCCCGGTCGGGTACAAGGAAGTTTTGGATGCGCGAGGGGGTTCTGAGAACTGTGCGGAGAGGGGTTCGACAAAAGGCCACGGAGGAAGGGGGGTTAGGATGGGTTTTGGAGCCTCTGATCGCGACCGATGGGTCCGATCGAGAGGGGGGGGGATAGATAGGCCTAGGTGGGATGGTTGTGACTATGTAGAAGGCCGAGGGCTGTGGGAGAGAGAAGAGAGAGAGAGACCCGGTAACAGTTTCCGGAGACCGAAAACGTCTGACGATAGACCGGCTATACTGCCGCTATAGTTTAACGGTTGGGCTATCAAACGAACTCCAAATGCGATGAAACTTGGCAGGAGACCTACTAACACTATAACAACACCGCATGCCAACTCTCATCCCATTCCAAGAACATTTTCCGGCCACTTATAAAATACTATTACGGGCATGCCGCAGGCGCGTGCAAGTGTGTCTGAGCTCAGAACGAACAACAGACGGAACTGGGGGAACCCGGACAGATGCAAGTTTTGAAAAACATGATGATGCAATTCATATGATGACATGACAAGATGCAACACGCAAGAAAATGACATGGCAACGCCGGCGAATAACTGGAAGACACCTAGCGCAATGGTCTCGGGGCGCTACATACCCGCATTAGCAGAAGAGAGCATATGCGGTCTTTATGGCATCCCGCAAGCTACGATAATACTTTAAAGAGTGCTCGATCATGATGGCTTAAGAAGTAACACTCATTGATATTATAAACAACCGATACTCCACCGGCCAGATTGCCAAATGGGCCATTGAGCTCTTACCATTTGAAATAATGTACAAACCACGCCGAGCCATTAAATCTCAGGTGTTGGTTGACTTCGTCGCCGAAAGGATAGAGGCCGCACTCCCTAAAGAGTACGACACGTATTCCAACTGGGTGATGCACTTTGATGGTTCTAAAATGTTAGCCAGACTTGGGGCTGGTGTCGTCCTGACATCACCCACATGAGACATGGTCCGTTATGTGCTCCAAATACTGTACACAGACTCTAACAATGCAGCCGAATACGAGGCCCTATTGCATGGTCTCTGGATGGCTGTCTCCATGGGCATACAATGCCTTGAGGTGCGTGGGGATTCAAACCTCGCAATATCCCAAATAAACGGAGAATTTGATGCAAAAGATCCGAAGATGGTGGCTTACCGCAACGCCGTACTCAAAATATCAGCTCGGTTTGAGGGCCTCGAGTTTCCTCACGTGGCTCAAGAGAGTAATCAAGCTGCGGACATCCTTGCTCGCATGGGCGCTAAACACGACCCCGTCCCACCTAACACCTTTGTGGAAAGTCTCTTCAAGCCATCCGTGGTATGGCAGGACGAGAGCGGCAACACTGGTCCGGAGTCGATCATACCCCCAGATTCCGAACATAGTTCCGATATCATTGGGGGCTCGGGCACCGAAATAACACCATCGGCCCATGAAATCATGGCTGTAATTGCCCCATGGATTGAGCCTTTCCTTGCGTACCTTACTAGGAATGAGCTCCCCGAGGATCAGACTGAGGCCCGTCGCATCGTTCGACGTCCGAAGGCCTACAAAGTTCATGAAGGAGAACTGTACAAGAAAAGTACCACCGGAGTCCTTCAAAGATGTATCTCCAAAGAAGAAGGACGCCAGCTCTTGGCTAAAATACACACAGGTCTTGGTGGCCATCACGCTGCAGCTCGGGCCCTGGTAAGTAAGGCCTTCCATACAGGTTCCTTTTGGCCCATGGCCCGGGCAGATGCACAGGACCTCGTACAGCGCTGCGTTGGATGCTAACTTTTCGCTAATCAAAGACATATGCCGGCCACTGCCCAACGAACAGTCCCCATCACCTGGCCCTTTGCGGTCTGGGGGCTCGACATGGTCGGACCCCTTAAAGGGGGAGGCCATAAGAAGAAATACTTATTGGTTATGGTCGACAAGTTAACTAATTGGATAGAAGCCAAACCAGTTAAAATGGCTAAAGCCGGACCAGTGATAGACTTTATATCCGGTGTAGTACACCATTAGGGTGTCCTGCATAGTATTATTACTGACAATGGCTCTAACTTTACAGCTGATGAGGTGAAAACTTGGTGCGCCAATTTGGGCATCAAGCTGGGTGACGCCTCCGTATATCACCCTCAGACAAACGGTCAGGTCGAACGGGCTAACGGTATGATAATGAGCGGCATCAAACCCAGACTAGTGCGGTCTCTACAAGAATCAGGCAAGCACTGGGTTGAGGACCTCGATTCCATACTCTGGGGGCTGCGTACCAGGCCCAATCGCACGACCAGATATACACATTTCTTCATGGTGTATGGCTCGGAGGCGGTCTTGCCTTGCGACATTATTCACATGACTCACCTTGAGTGCACATGTACGAAGAGAGAGAAGCCGAGCTCGATCGGCAGGACGACTTGGAAGGTCCGGAGGAGGAGCGCGATGTTGCGAAGGCCCATTCCGCATTCTACCAAGAGCATGCTCGGTGATATCAAAGCAGAGAAGTACGGGCAAAGACTTACAATGTCGGTAAACTCGTTCTACGCCTACCAAAGAAGAAAAAGGACAAGCTCAAGCCCAAATGTGATGGTCCCTTCATTATAGTTGAAGTTCTCACTTGAGGAGCATATCACCTTCGCAATTCTTCGGATAATCGCTTGGAGCCCAAGCAATGGAATGCTGCAAGGCTCCAAAGATTATATGCCTAAGTCTGCACATATACCTTTTTTCCGTGTTCCTTCTTTTCTCCCTTTCACCGTTTTCTTTTTTAGTGTTTTCATACGACTTTTAACTCATGTTCAGATAAACCGCACACCTGAGGGGTATACATCCTTAAATGTATATACCCCACAATACCTGGGGGCTTCTTTTCGCAAGAAGCTTATTATTATTATTTTTTGAGCATCAAGCTCACCGTGTATATGTGTCGTCTACTCATATATGTCTTTTCTTCACCATTATATGCACCTTTATGACTTAAGATTTTGCCAAGCTAGGTTTCCTGGCTCTTGTGCTTATGCCCTACGTTCCCGCTTGTTCGGCTAGGGCATAAAGGGAGGACCTCTGCGATTGTTACAACTGGGTTATCCGGACGTGTACCTCAGACAGGTGAAGCTAAAATCTAGCGTTCTTAAGGGAATAATTGGTCGGCGAGCAAAAGACGAACTATCCTTGTTGCAATACAAAGCGCCCAGACTATAATGTCTGCTGTGATTTTTAGCATCACAGCTTTGGTATGCAAAAAAATCGGATGCTGGCCTAGGGAAAGGAACCCTTAACGGAACTATTCTCTCTGGAAGATATTTCTTACAATCAAATTTAATATAACATAACTCCCCGAATACAATTCGTCTGTTCAAGCAACTATAACCGGACTGCCTGGTTTCCGAACTACCGGCGTCCTCAGAACGGGGGTAGTGCGACCTGCCTGCCTGCGGCCCAAGGCATGGATCCACCAATGGCCTGGTACGGCCCATCTTCATCAGAAACCACTCAAGACCCTCGCGAGGTGGACGACACCAAGACCTCCCCAGGGGCGGCCTCGCTAGGATGGCTCCTAAGGAGCAGAGATATCTATGCAAGGGGCACCTCGCGAGGTCCGCGTGATGTGAGCCATGACGACCAAGGACAGGCGGGCGCCAGGCGGCACAGAGTGCCAGTTTCCTCTTTGGTGCTAAGGAAGCAGGCGCAGGCAAGGAGTCCCGAGGCATCATGCAAAGGTTTCCATATTAGTGCAACAAGACCAAGACCAGCAGGACGGCAGGACGGAGGTCACCGCAGAGCCCAAGGCGGCATCACCACTAGAGCCTTTGGTAGGCGAACACCACCTTTTGTCAGTCTAACTTGTACTAGTTGTCTCCCTTCAAAACTGGCTGTTGTGGGATCCCTTCCCGCCTAACATTTGGGAAGAGGACCCGGGCCTCTATAAATAGGGCTAGCCGCCACCATAGCAAAGCATGGATCATTCAAACCATCCGCAAACACACCACCTCATCGAGCTCAAGAACACCTCAGCAGGCTGTTCATCGACTGTACTAGTTCATCCTTAGCCCATGAGTGAATCAACCACACCACACTGGAGTAGGGTATTACACAGCAATGATTACCTGAACTAGTATAAATTCTCGTTTCTCTTGTTCCTTGTGTTCGGTGAGCTAGGCTTTGAGATCGTTGCGAGAGCGAGCTATGGAGAGATATTCGTGTGCACCCCGGTGTTTGAACCTCAAGGGTTTGCCGAAACCCGTAGTCCGACATTTGGCGCGCCAGGTAGGGGTGCTCTTAAGCCTTTCTCCCGTTGATTCATGCTCCACTGCTGCACCACATCCATGTCCGACGCTCGCCGAGCCCGTGCTGAGCACTGGGCCGCCCTCGCCGCCGGCATCGCTCAGACGGTGCTCGTTGGCGGACCTCCCCTCCGTTCTCCATCACCCGCTGCCAATGCCACCACTAGCCCAACAACAAACGAGCAACAAGCTTCATCGCTGCAGCCCACCATGCGGCGGGACGGACGTACCGCCACCCCGGCCGGCTCATCGTCCCATGCTCGTCGTGCGCCCACGGTCGCGCAGGCCGCCTTGCTCATGGCATGAGAGCTCCTGCGTTACCGCCCGGTCGACGACCTCTACGGCGACTGGCTGGACCGCATCGCCAAGATCGTCAGCGTTGCCGGAGGCTCTCCCGCACCGTCTCTGTGGCTGCCTCCTCAGCCTCCACATCAAGATGGTGCCCTCGCACCAAGACGCGTGGCTCACGGAGCGCCTCCACCGCCTCCGCATCAAGAAGGCGCCCTCGCACCAAGACGCACGGTCCCGCGGCGTGACCCGCCACGCCGAGCGGTCGTGCACGAAGAAGGAAGTTGCCAAGAAGTCCCGAGACCGCAAGAAAACACTCCTGCGCTCCTAGCACCATTGCCTCAAGACCGCGCGCCACCTGCGGCGGCGGCGCGTGGATACCAGGATCAGGCTCCGCCACCACGACGGGCTCTGGTGTAACACCCCAGATGTAACTTGCCATATTCCAGCTTTAAGTTATGAGATTTCCCTTCGTGGTTGGGTTTTGTCTTTGTCTTGCATTTTGTTCATGTCATGCATTTCATATCATGTCATCATGTGCATCGCATTTGCATTCGTGTTTGTCTCATGCATCCGAGCTTTTTCCCCGTTGTCCGTTTTGCAATCCGACACTCCACATGCACCAGCGCACCCCTCTTGTCTCTTTTCGTGAGCGGGTGTTAAACTTTCTCGGAATGGACCGAGATTTCCATGTGGCCTTGGTACACCACTGGTAAACCGCCTGTCAAATTTCGTTCCATTTGGAGTCCGTTTGATGCTCCCGGTTAACCGGGTAACCACGTAAGCCTCTTGTGTGTTGTAGACCAACACCCCTCCAAAATAGCCCAATAACCCATCTAAACCACTTCCATGTCCTCCGTCGTCGGATCACGACCGTGTGGGCGAAAACTACACCTCATGTGGACACTCCAAACTCTCTCTACCTATAAATATGTGCCCCTCTCCGTTTTTCTCGTGCAGATGAAACCCTAGAACTCTACCCCGCCGCCACCGGACATGTCCGCGCGCCGCCGGACGAATCTCGTCGCCGCCCCGCTCCAGTGAGAGGGCGCCACGTGTCCCCGTCCGCCCCGTGCCGCCGCAGCCCGCCCGAGCCCGCGGGAGGCCCTCCTGGCCCATGCCGCCGCCCACGCTTCCCCGCGCCGGGTCAACGCCCGTCGCCACCTGTCCAGTGAGCACCGCCATCGCCGCCGCCTCGCCTCCCCGCCGGCCACCTCCTCGATGCCACGCCGGATCTCCGCCGCCCAGCTACCGCTCCCTCGCAGCTTGGCTGCGCCGTCGCCCGCCCAGCGCCGCCCGACCAACTCCGGCTAGATTCGCCTCGCCTCCTCGTCGGCGTACTTCCCCGACCAACTCCGACCGCCGCAGCCCCCAAGTCCGGTGAGATCTCCGGCCCCGCCTAGGTTTCATCGTATTGTATCTCCGTGCTCGTTGATCAAAATCATGCATATGATATGTCGAATTGTTCGTCTCATTGAGCTCTTCACGCCAGTAGCATTTCCATGCATGTTCATGTTCATTATGATGCCATTTTCATTAATGCAAGGGTGCTATAAAATGTTAACTGCTGGTACTTATCAGATCATGAGGTTTTGTCATTTTTGTTGCATTTGATGTGTGCATCATATGATCTTGAGGTCTACATAAGTTTTGAACTACACCATGCCATATTTACAGGGGTGATTGTCTTGTATTTTTGTGATATATGTGGTGACTAGCATGCAAAGTAGCCTCCGCAATGTTGCTGTTTTCAGGGACTTAGGATTTTGCTAAGTCATTTTCCTGCTGTTATTTTGATGCCATGTAAACTTGATGCTATAATGATATCCATGCTTGTTTTGTGATACTTATGTAAGGATGTTTTGAACATGTGGTTATGCTCGATCCATCCAGGCCCCTGTTTGAAATTATGGAGTGCTCTAGAATGTCTTGTTCTTGCTCTACTTTTGCTATAAAATGTTCCTAGCAGAATGTTAACATGTTAATCAATATTGTGATGGTTGTTTCTAGTGATCCATGCATCCTATTAACTTGATCTTGCCATGGTTAGCTTCATGACCATGTAATCTTGCTATTTGTATGCTTATATTGTCATACAATGCTTTGTGGTGAGTGGTTTGAGCTCGCAAAGTTGCTATCATAATTCTGTTTATGCCATGCTCTGTTTTCTGCCAAGTTGCTATCATATCTTCTGTGCCTTTTTGGCTCATGATTAGTAAGGGACATTTGTGCTATGCTTTTAGTAGAATCATGCCATGTCTTTGTTTGCTATGATATGTTCCTCTAACACGTTGTTTGCTAGGTCTAAACATTGCTTCCTGATGCAGTTTATGCCATGTTAGTATTTTCACTAAGTCTGTGAAGCTGATATCTTTTGCACTTTTGCCATGCTTGTTTCTACCCGTTCTGATGTGTTTTAGCCGTATCTTAGTGTTCATATTTTGTTAAGCATCTCTTGTAAATCACTGTCGTATGATTTGTTGCTATGTTGGAGGGCAGTAGCTTAGTTTATTGTTGCATTCCAAGTGGCATCATGCTGTTAATCGCAGTTTCGCGTCATTCTGGTTTTGCTTGCCATTTGCAAACCATGCATCCATTTCCGGTGATCTTTATATCGATTTCAACCGAAATCATCTCATATTTCCTGCGGCATACTTGTTTTTCCAAGTTGATGCCTTGATCATTCTCTCCCTTCCGGAGCACACATATGCATTGCATATCATGTCTTGCATATCATGCCATTTATTGCATCATGTTACTTGTGCATTGCGCCGTGATTGATTGTTGGTCCTTTTCTTGTGTTCTTGCTTTGGGTAGAGCCGGGAGATCTGTACATGACCGAGGAACCTATTGAGTATGCTATCGAGGCTCAAGCTTTCGACAACTCTAAGAACTTTGCAGGCAATATAACCATACCCTCGAAATCACTTCTATCTTTGCTTGCTAGTTGTTCGCTCTATTGCTATGTCGCGCTACCTACCACTTGCTTATCATGCCTCTCATATTTCCATGTCAAGCCTCTAACCCACCTTTCCTAGCAAACCGTTGTTTGGCTATGTTACCTCTTTTACTCAGCCCCTCTTATAGCGTTGCTAGTTGCAGGCAAAATTGAAGTTTTGTTCCATGTTGGAATATGGATTTGTTGGGATATCATTATTATATCTTATTTACTTTAATGCATCAATATACTTCGTAAAGGGTGGAAGGCTCGGCCTTATGCCTGGTGTTTTCTTCCACTCTTGCCGCCCTAGTTTCCGTCAAACCGGTGTTATGTTCCTTGATTTTGCGTTCCTTACGCGGTTGGGTGTTATGGGAACCCCTTGACAGTTCGCTTTGACTAAAACTCCTCCAGCAAGGCCCAACCTTAGTTTTACCATTTGCCACCTAAGGCTTTTCCCTTGGGTTCTGCGGACTCAAGGGTCATCTTTATTTTAAACCCCCGTGCCAGTGCTCCTCTGAGTGTTGGTCCAAACTGTGCAATGTCCAGCGCCCCCTGGGCAGCCTGGCTCTGATACCAACTTGTATCACCCACAAATGCGAGTTCGGGTAAGGCCCCATTCGAAATTCTCTATGGCGGAAATTGTTGTACTCCTCTCAATTGGTCAGAGACTTGTGAACGCCAACTTCTTGGCAATGACTTAATCACAGAAGCTAAAGAAATGTGTAAATTCATCCGTGAAAATCTGAAAGCCGCGCAATCGTGGTAGAAGAGTTACTACAATAGAAAGCAATGTGACCTGGCTTTCGAGATCGGAGACCATGTTGAGCTCCGCGTGTCTACAATGAAAGGCACTCGTCGCTTCGGTATCAAAGGGAAGCTTGCCCGTAGGTACGTGGGTCCTTTCAGGATCATTGGCAAAAGAGGCGATCTCGCCTATCAACTTGAGCTTCCGTCCAAGTTCGCAAATGTGCATGATGTGTTTCACATGTCACAGCTTCGCAAGTGCTTCAAGACTCCTGAGCGCACCATCAACTTTGAAGAGATTGATCTCCAGGAAGATCTGTCTTATCATGAGCATCCCGTTGCTATTGTTGAAGAAACCGAGCGCAAGACCCACAACAAGTCAATAAAATTCCTCAAAGTGAAATGGTCACACCATTCCGACCGAGAAGCCACCTGGGAGCGCGAGGATCACCTCCATTCCGAATATCCGGAGTTCTTTCAGTCCTATATCTCGAGACGAGATCCTTTTGTAGGGGTGGAGTGTTGTAACACCCCGGATGTAACTTGCCATATTTGTAACTCCGACTCTTGCCATTTCTGGCTTTAATTTATGAGATTTCCTTTTGTGGTTGGGTTTTGTCTTCATTTTGCATTTTGTTCATGTCATGCATTTCATATCATGTTATCATGTGCATCGCATTTGCATTCGTGTTCGTCTCATGCATCCAATATTTTTCCTCGTTGTCCGTTTTGCAATCCGACACTCCCACGTGCACCGGCGCACCCCTCTTGTCTCTTTTCGTGAGCGAGTGTTGAACATTCTCGGAATGGACTGAGATTTTCCAAGTGGCCTTGGTACACCACTGGTAGACCACATGTCAAATTTCGTTCATTTGGTGTCCATTTGATGCTCCAACGGTTAACCAGGTAACCGCGTAAGCCTCTTGTGTGTTGCAGCCCAACACCCCTCCGAAACAGCCCAATAACCCATCTAAACCACTTCCATTTCCTCCGTCATCGGATTACGATCGTGTGGGCGAAAACTGCACCTCATTTGGACACACCAAACTCTCTCTACCTATAAATATGTGCCCCTCTCCATTTTTCTCGCGTAGATGAAACCCTAGAACTCTTCCCCGCCGCCACCGGACATGTCCGCGCGCCGCCGAACAAATCCCGCTGCTGCCCCGCGCCAGTGAGAGGGCGCCACGTGTCCCCGTACGCCCCGCGCTACCGCGGCCCGCCCGAGCCCGCGGGAGGCCCTCTCGGACCACGTCGCCGCCCGCGCCTCCGCGCACCAGGTCAACGCCCGCCGCCGCCTGTCTAGCGAGCGCCGCCATCGCCGCCGCCTCACCTCCCCGACAGCCACCTCCTCGACGCCGCGCCGGATCTGCGCCACCTAGGAAGCGCTCCCGCGCCGCTTGGCCGCGCCGTCTCCCGCCCAGTGCTTCCAGAGCATCTCCGGTCGGATCCGGTGGCCAGTCGACGGGATCCGCCTCGCCTCCTCACTGGCGTACTTCCCCGACCAACTCCGGCTGCCGCATCCCGCAAGTGTGGCGAGATTGTCGGCCCCGCCTCGGTTTCTGCGCTTTGACTTTTCCCCTCGAGTTCGAATTTCTCTACGTCCCAAACCTCCTTATGTTTTAATGCCATGTTCATCGCATCGTATCTCCGTGCTCATTGATCCGGATTATGCAGATGATATGTCGAATTGTTCGTCTCGTTGAGCTCTTCATGCCAGTAGCATATCCATGCATGTTAATGTCCATTATGATGCTATTTTCATTGATGCAAGGGTGCTCTAAAATGTTAACTGCTAGTACTTATCAGATCATGAGGTTTTGTCATTTTTGTTGCATTTGATGTGTGCATCATATGAGCTTGAGGTCTACATGAGTTTTGAACTACACCATGCCATCTTTATAGGGGTTCTTATCTTGTAATTTTTTGATCTATGTGGTGACTAGCACAAGCATGCAAAGTAGCCTATGCAATGTTGCAGTTTTCAGGGACTTAGGATTTTGCTAAGTCCTTTTCCTGCTATTATTTTGATGCCATGTAAACTTGATGCTACAGTGATATTCATGCTTGTTTTGGGATACTTCAATAAGGATGTTCTGGACATGTGGTTATGCTATATCCATTCATGCCACTGTTTGTAATTATGGAGTGCTCTAGCATGTCTAGTTCTGGCTCTACTTTTGCTATAAAATGTTCCTGGCAGAATGTTGACATGTTAATCAATATTACCATGGTTGTTGCTAGTGATCCATGCATCCTATGAACTTGCTCTTGCCATGGTTAGCTTCATGAAGATGTCATCTTGCTATTGGTATGATTATATTGTCATGAAATTATTTGTAGTGAGTGGTTTGAGCTCGCAAAGTTGCTATCATAATTCTGTTTATGCCATGCTCTATGTTCTGCTAAGTCTGAAACTGTTAATAAAACTTGCTATGTTTACATGGGCTCCATCATATCTTTTGTGCCTTTTCGGCTCATGCTCAGTAAGGGACTTTTGTTCTATGCTTTTAGTAGAATCATTCCATGTTTGGTTTGCTATTATATGTTCCTGTAGCATGTTGTTTGCTAGCTCTAAACATTGCTTCCTTATGCTGTTTATGCCATGTTAGTATTTTCACTAAGTCTGTGAAGCTGATATCTTTTGCGCTTTTGCCATGCTTGTTTGAACCTGTTCTAGTGTGTTTTAGCCGTAGCTCAGTGTTCATGTTTTGTCAAGCATCTCCTGTAAATCACTGCCATATGATTTGTTGCTATGTTGGAGGGCAGTAGCTTCGTTTCGTGTTGCATTCTAAGTGGCATCGTGTTGTTAATCGCAGTTCCGCGTCATTTTTGATTTGCTTGCCATTTGCAAACCGTGCATCCATTTCCGATGATCTTTATATCGATATCAACTGAAATCATCTGATATTTCTAGTGGCATACTTGTTTTGCCAAGTTGATGCCTTGATCATTCTTTCCCTTCCGGAGCACGCATTGCATTGCATATCATGTCTTGCATATCATGCCATGTATTGCATCATGTTGCTTGTGCATTGCACCATGATTAATTGTTGGTACTTTGCTTGTGTTCTTGCTTTGGGTAGAGCTTGGGAGACGAGTACGTGACCGAGGAACCTGTTAAGCACGCTATCGAGGATCAAGCTTTCGACAACTCTAAGAACTTTGTAGGCAAGATGACCATACCCTCGCTATAACTTCTATCTTTGCTTGCTAGTTGTTCGCTCTATTGCTATGTCGCGCTACCTACCACTTGCTTATCATGCCTCCCATATTGCCATGACAAGTCTCTAACCCACCTTTCCTAGCAATCCATTGTTTGGCTATGTTACCGCTTTTGCTCAACCCCTCTTATAGCGTTGCTAGTTGCAGGTGAAGTTGAAGTTTTGTTCCATGTTGGAGTATGGATTTGTTGGGATATCATTATTATATCTTATTTACTTTAATGCATCTATATACTTGGTAAAGGGTGGAAGGCTCGGCCTTATGCCTGGTGTTTTGTTCCACTCTTGCCGCCCTAGTTTCCGTCATACCGGTGTTATGTTCCTTGATTTTGCGTTCCTTACGCGGTTGGGTGTTATTAGAACCCCTTGATAGTTCACTTTGAATAAAACTCCTCCAGCAAGGACCAACCTTGGTTTTACCATTTGCCACCTAAGCCTTTTCCCTTGGGTTCTGTGGACTCAAGGGTCATCTTTATTTTAAACCCTTGGGCCAGTGCTCCTGTGAGTGTTGGGCCAAACCTGGCGATGTCCGGCACCCCTAGGCAACTAGGGTCTATGCCGAACCGAAGTCTTTCCCATCCGATGTGCCTTGAGAACGAGATACGTGCGACTCCTATCGAGATTTGTCGGCACATCGGGTGGCTTTGCTAGTCTTGTTTTACCAGTGTCGAAATGTCTTGTAACCGGGACTCTGAGACTGATAGGGTCTTCCTGGGAGAAGGAATATCCTTCATTGACCCTAAGAGCTTGTGATGGGCTAAGTTGGGACACCCTTGCAGGGTATAAACTTTCGAGAGCAGTGCCCGTGGTTATGTGGCAGATGGGAATTTTTTAATATCCTGTTGTAGAGAACTTGACACTTAACTTTATTAAATTGAATTAACCATGTGTGTAGCCGTGATGGTCTCTTTTCGGTGAAGTCCGGGAAGAGAACACGGTCTTGTGTTATGCCTGATCGTAAGTAGTTTCAGGATCACTTCTAGCTTCTCGACCGTTGCGTTGCTTCTGTTCTCACTCTTATTTGCGTATGTTAGCCACCATATATGCTAGTGCTTGCTGTAGCTCCACCTCACTTCACTTTCCTACCCATAAGCTTAAATAGTCTTGATCTCGAGGGTGTGAGATTGCTGAGTCCTCGTGACTCACAGATACTTCCAAACAGTTGCAGGTGCCGACGATACCAGTGCAGGCGATGGTGCCGAATTCAAGTGGGAATTCGACGAAGACTTGGGTTGTTATTATGTTTCTTTTCCTGATGATCAGTAGTGGAGCCTAGTTGGGACGATAGGGGATGTAGCATTTGGGGTTGTCATCCTTTATTTTGGTTCCGTAGTCAGACCTTTGATTGTACCTTGGATGATGTATGGATTGATTATGTATTGTGTGAAGTGGCGATTGTAAGCCAACTCTTTATCCCTTTATTATTCAGTACATGGGATGTGTGAAGATTACCCCTCTTGTGACAAGCCTACCCTGCGGCTATGCCTCTAAGTCGGGCCCCGACACGTGGGAGATATAGCCGCATTGTGGGTGTTACATCCGGTGACCACAGCAGGCTGCCATGCCTTTACTCCTGACTAGCACAGCGTCGTCTCGGCAGGCAAGTTCAAGCCAGACCTGCCTCCACGCTACGACAACACCTCCAACTCGGCGGAGTTCTTGCAGCACTACGAGCTGAGCATCGAGGCAGCCAGAAGAGCCGAGAAGGTCATGGCGAACTGGTTTCCCATGGCACTCAAGCAGCAACCAGGGGAAACCCTGTAGAAGTACATCCAGCGCTTCAATAGCTTTCGCCTCAAGATCCCCAAGGTGACGGACGAGGCCATCACCTCTACGTTTTCCGATGGCGTCCGCGACGTCAAGATGAAGGAGGAGCTCGCCATCCACGAGGATCTATGCACGACCCTGGAAATGTTCGATACGGCGACCAAGTGTGCAAGGGCTGAGGAAGGACGCCTTTCCCTCCTCGAGCTCCTAGCTGCTGACCAGGAGGACAAGAAGGCAAAGATCAAGCACGTGAAGTGCAAGGGGGCTGCCGTGCTCGCGGTGGAGCCAGAGATGAAGCGCGGCCGCGACCACCCCAAATCATCCAAGGACAGCCGCCCATTCTGCGCCTTCCACAATGTTCACATCCACAACACCAGCGACTATGGGGATCTTAGGGCCATCTGAGATGGGCGCTTCGGTCAACGCCCCGAGTGCAACGACCGAGGCTACGACCGAGGAGGAGGACGAAGCGGAGGACACTGGGACGATCGTGGCCCGTGCCAGTAGTGGCGTGACCGGCCTCATGAGGACCGTTGGCAGGACCAACCTCATGAGGGCGCCTGGAGAGACCAGCCTCGTGAGGACCACCCGCAGGTCAACACCGGCCTCCCTCCATTGCCGCCCCCACCAAGAAGGAACGACGACCACCATTAAGACGAGGGGGTTGGGGGCTTCCAGGAGACATGCACCATCGCCTGTATCTTGGGGGGAGCTCAAGCCCAAGCCTCTCAGCGTGCCTTCAAGCAGTTTGCTCATGAGGTGAACGCGGCCCTTCCTAGGCTCGAGGCAACGCGCCCGCTCAGGTGGTCCAAGTGTGCCATCACCTTCAGCTCGCCAGACCATCTCAAGTGCGCGGCGACCGCCAGCGCCCTCCCGATGCTCTGCTCACCCATTAGTAGCAACGTTCAAGTCACCAAGACCCTCATCGACAGTGCTGCAGGGCTCAATGTCTTGTCCGTCGAGACATTCGACAGCCTCCAGGTGCCATACGATCAGCTACAACCTACCAAGCCTTTCTCAAGAGTGACCGACGGCTCCATCACCCCGATAGGACGGGCCCGCCTCCCTGTCACCTTCGGCCAGCGTGACAACTACCGCACCGAGCTCATCGACTTCGACGTCGCCCACATCCGCCTTCCATACAACGCCATCCTTGGGTATCTAGCCTTGGCCAAGTTTATGGCAGTGACTCACCATGGCTACAACATCCACAAGATGCTGGGGAGCGGTGGCATCATCACGGTCCCCTGTGAAGAAAGAGATGCGGTGTGCTCCCTCGAGTGCGCTTACCAAGCTGCAGCGACCGAAGACCCCGACAACAAAGGCACCCTATACCCTCCTGAGGCCAACCCCAAGAAGAAGAAGCAGCTACTCCGTCAACAGCCTCAGGAGGGCGGCATCTCCAGTGGCACCATCTTAGGACCTGCGCCTGCAGATGGGGCGCCTCCTTCCCTCGCATAGGAAGGCATGCTTGGCGCCCTCCTCAGGTTGGGCTTGAGGGCTCTCTTCTGGAGGGCCTCAGACCTAGCAAACGTCACGAGGGAGGCCATCAGGCACCATGTGGAGGCATGCTTCTCCTCATGTTTCCCTCAAGAGGGCACCAGGCATGAAATGCTTTGTGCTCAGGAGTTCATCACCAAGGCGATCCGAGAGCTTCAAGATGTAAGGACCATACGTGGCGACCGTCGCCCACCACCCAGCGCAGCTCTCCGTCCTGGTGAGGACGGCAGGCTATGCGTCTGCGTCGACATTCTAGGGCTCAACAGGGCCATGTCTCAGGGACGTTTCTGGCCTTTGCGTGTTGGACGGTGCGAGGGTCCCCCTCACAGCTACGTTTGCATGCCTCTCGGCCCGCCGAACGCGGCTGTCACCTTCCAGCGCCACATGCGGAGTATTCTGGCAGCTCAGGAGGCCAGGCATCACGCAGTCCTGGCAGAGATCGTGATAGTCCTTCAGGAGCCACCTGGGCCTGTAGAGCCTCCTGAGGCTCCAGACCCTGGCGGCTCATGAGGAGCAACTTCTCCGGCACGCATCTTCAGCTACCCCGACACCACTCCAACTACGGTATCAGGTTACTCTTTCCAGTTCATTCAGTTCGGGGTGCCTTTCGGGCAGCATTATGCCCAAGTCGCATGGGCCTGTCCCTGCGGCATGTATCCTTTTTGCATCTTTAGCTTACTCTGTTGGGAGCGCCTCACAGGCTGCATCATCCCAGGCCGCTCGGGTCCGTCCCAGTGGCATGTATCGTTCTTGCATCTATTTGAACCAGCTTGCCCTCTTGCATGAATTGCCTTATGATTATCACCTGCCTGTTTGGTACTTCGATAACATGAACATTGCACGCCCTCGCAAACATGCCCACGACCGCCCCATGATTAAGGACTGGCATGGCGTCTGTGCTCGGTTCCATCCCCGCAGTGTCGCCAAACCCAAGAGGCCGAGCTATGGCTCGCGGGCCTGCTCCCGTGTACATCACCTCCCATGGCCCTTGGTGCCTTGTTCTTGCCTGGGCTAATCGCGGACGGACAAGCTAGGGTGCGCGACCTGGTGCCTCGCCACTGCGGGAGCCGCGCGCCGGTTGTCTTTCTTAAGGATTCTTTGCAGCGTCGATAAACCCAACGACTAAGCTCTGTCTGGCGAGCGGGCCCCGTTCACGTCACCTCCTGGGGTCGTTGGTGTTTGGCCTTCTCATGTGATCACCTCAAAAGATTCGTCCGGCGCAGGTTGGCTCACCATCTCGCCGGACCACCACAACCATCAAGAATCAAGACCAGGCGCAGACCGCCTTGAGGTAGGGCCTCGTGAGTCCCACACTAGCTCACGAGTTCCCAGACACACCTTGTCTAGCCCTGCCGTGCAAGCCACGTGTCAGGGCGGGGCTATACACGACCCGGGGGCTCCTCATAAAGGGAGCCCTCACCCACGCACTAGTGGAAGCACCATGCTCCGCGTTGGCAGTCGAAACGGTCGAGGAGCGGCTATGCCCGTGCAATTGCGGAAGAGCCATGCTCCGCGCTGGTGACAAACAACTAAGGGCGGCCCCTTGGCCGCATCAACCTCAGGGAGCCATTCGGCTTAGTGTCCAGCCTCACGACAACGCTTTACCCTCGGGAGAGTTGCGCGAGGGGGCTGGGCACGGGGGCTATGCTCAGGTCACGCCTAGCATACATCTCCCTACCAGGTCCCTCAGACCTGGTCGTCGTGCGCCCCTCCCGAGCGGGACCTCGGCGAGGATAGGTATGAAGGTCTGTTTGCGCGTGAAGGGGGACTCGAGAGCATCACGACTCAGGAGCCTAACTGGCCACGTAGCCCCTCACCCCTTGGTCCCGTCCGAGTGATCCGAATGGTCCAACGGCAGCTGAGGTATGCGCGGGGTCGGGATCAGCCGACGTAGAACACTAAGGCCTACTTTCGCATCTCCTCCTCGCAAGCTGTTTGCGCATCAAGGGGGACTCCTGAGCATCGCGACTCAGGAGCCAAACTAGCCACGTATCCCCTCACCCCTTAGTCCCGTCCTGGTGATCCATACAGTCCAACGGCTGCTGAGGTATGCACACGGACGGGCCCTACCGACGTAGAACATCAAGCAAACGGGAACGAGGTCACGGAATCTTAGCAAGATATTACTAAACATGTCGTTCCTTAAACACCAAACACGAGTTCTAACGCCTCCACGAGGCACGTTGCATGTTGCAGGAAAGTTGGCAGGGAAGTAAAAGCAGGAAGAAGCACCATCAGCAAGCCTCCTCTTCAGCCTTGGGTGCCCTCATCCGGAAGCGACCGCTCGTCGGCAGCATTGCCGTCACCCATGCCGTCGGCCTTGGTCGAGGGATCGGCGGCATCAACAGCTGGAGGCGCGAGGTCGATGGCAAGAAACTCCTTCAGCAAGGCCTCCACCTAGCCCTTCATAGCTTCTGCAGCGGCTTCGCAGTGCTTCTCATCGACAGGCTCGAGTAGAACACCAAGGTCGGCGTTGGGTTCACGAAGGTGAAGGTGGCTGAGGACGCGCGTCAGGGCCGATGAGGAAAGCGCGTGTGCTTCCCCCTTCACCATGGTGTCGATTCCGTCAACGACATCCTCAAGCGCCGTGACGAGCTGAGGAAGCAGTTGGGCGGGGCCGTCGTCATCAGTCACGAAAGGCTTCTCTGGACCGTTTCCGTAGAGCCCCTGCTGTAACGCCCCGAGACCGATGTGCCAGGTGTCCTCCAGTATTCGCTGTCGTTGCCATGTCATTCGCTTGCATGTTGCATCTTGTCATGTCATCATGTGCATTGCATCATCATGTTTTTCAAAACTTGCATCCATCCGGGTTCCCCCAGTTCTGTCCGTTGTCCGTTCTGAGCCGAGACACACTTCCACGTGCTCGCGGCATGTCCGAAATAGTATTTTATAAGTGGCCGGAAAATGTTCTCGGAATGGGATGAAAGTTGGCGTGTGCTCTTATTATAGTGTAGATAGAGCGCCTGTCAAGTTTCATCCCATTTGGAGTTCGTTTGATAGCCCAACCGTTAAACTATAGCGGCATTATAGCCGGGCACACGTCGGACGTTTTCGGTCTCCGGAGACAGTCGCCGGGTCTCTCTCTCTTCTCTTCTCTAAGTCCAGAGCTTTCTGCACAGTCTGCTGTCAACCGCCAGGCCCCAAAACCATCTCTGCACAGTGCATCAAACCCCTCGTGCGCGTCCGGAAGTTCTCCCGAACCCTTCCTGGACAATCGTACCGTTGTGTCCGGATCATCCCCAAACATCTACAAAACGTCTCCATTTTGGTAATTCGATTTCCTAACATTTTTTTCGACTGTCCGATTTTGATCGGAGGGACAAGATAGCCCCTAACTCTAGCCACCTACTATATATAACAGTCCAAAACCCTAGTCCTAGCCTGTCCCATCCATCCCTCTCATCTCGCCGCCGCCACCCACTCACCATCTCCATCGGGATCCTCCTAGATCCATCCACTCCACCCAGCCGGCATGACCAACCCCCTCATTTTCAGCACAAGCCAATCTCCTCCGCCTTCCAATAGATCCAACCAAGCCGCGCAAGATCTAGCCTCCTGTCCTCTTGCGCCGAGGCCCAGTAGAAGGAGCTCAAGCTCCCCTGCCCTGAAGCCACCGCCTTCGACCGACCCGCGCCGCTCCCTCGTCTCCAGCTTCTCGTTCAGGCCGGGCCGGTGAGATGCCCAGGTCGCGTCGCCATTCCTCTGTGCCTTCTCCTTCCTTTTTCTGATCACGTTGCTCCTCTCTGACCATCCCCCTTGTCTTGTTCCTTTTTCTCACAGTGAACCAGCTCCACCGCAGAAGCTCTCCACCTGCCCCGCAAGTTCACCGCCCTGCTTCATGCCCCGTCGACCCTTGCCTGGCTCGCCTGTGCTGTGCCCCTCACTGAACCTTGTTGCCTCCTTGCCTGCTCGGTGGCCAGCCTACAACGCTGAGATGCCTCTGCATGGACTGCGCCAAGCCCAGCTCTGCCTCACGCCCGAGCGTCGCGAGCTCCTGTGCCTTCCGCGTCGTCCCGACCTCCTCCTCCACCGTTGCTCTTTGCTTCGAGCTGCCGTCGACGCCTCAATCTCCTCCAAGACCGGCCGAACCTCCTCCGGGCGCCAAGGCCCGCCCAGACGCCGTTGCAAGTCCTACGCCGCCGAGTCCGCCGCTGCATCCCTTTCTTTCCCTGTGCTGCTGTTCGGAAGGAGAAGAGTGCAGCGCCCCTGCCGCATTGACAGACTCCAGATCGAATCACTGCCCTGTTCGTCTCGATTCTGCAAGACCGGGCCGGCCTCCTCGCGCCAGCGTGGGTCGCTTCCTGCAGCGAGGCCCAGCGCGCCCCTCTCCTCTCCGTTGTGGGCCGAAGCCCATGGGTGAGGCCACCCACAGCGCTCCTCCTTTTGTTTTATTTCTACTGTTGGGCCAGCCTGCATTTTCGGCCCAGTGGTTGTTTTTTTTGGTTCTGCGAATTTGTTAAATAACCAGGGATTTACATATTTGCAGGAAAACCCTTGCACTTCATGCATATAAAAAACTCATCAACCGTACATCGGAATTAAACAGACTTAATATGAAAGTTGCTTAGAATTTTGTCTAGTTTCATAATATGGAACTTTCACCCATGTTTAAAATGCTTAAAATGTTGTTTGACTAATTTTTGCTCATATGCCATGTTAAAATGATTTAATTCATAACTATTTAACCATAGCTCGGTTTGTAACAAACTTTATATGTAAATGGGGTAGAAAATTGCCTAGTTTAACATGGTGGCTTCACCTTGCATGTTTAACAACTCTAAAATTGTGTTTAGGGCAGAACAGTACCAAAGCTAATATATGCACATGAGGAGTTTCCGGATTTGTTGTTTTGTTATTCCGGCCTCATTTAAACTTGACTAGATAGGTAGTTTTACTTTGCTTCACCCTCTTGCCATGTTTAACAACATTTAATGTTGTTGGGTACATAAACAAGATCGAACTAAATAAGTCACGTGGTGATCCGTTGCATATTGAGCTCCACTTAATTTGTAGGGTTGCTTGTGCACTTTGCCATGCCATGCTTCATTAAACCGGACATGCATCATACTTGATTGTGCATCATGCCATGATTATGTGATGGTTGTTTACCATGATTGTTTGCTTCTTTCCGGTGTTGCTTCTTTGGGTTGGTTCGGATAACGTCGTGTTGTGAGGATTCATTCGACTACGTCCATTTATCTTCTTCATGGACTCGTTCTTCTTCCTTGCGGGATTTCAGGCAAGATGACCATACCCTCGAAATCACTTCTATCTTTGCTTGCTAGATGCTCACTCTTTTGCTATGCCTATGCTGCGATACCTACCACTTGCTTATCATGCCTCCCATATTGTTAAGCCAAGCCTCTAACCCACCTTGTCCTAGCAAACCGTTGTTTGGCTATGTTACCGCTTTGCTCAGCCGCTCTTATAGCATTGTTAGTTGCAGGTGAAGATTGGAGTTTGTTCCTTGTTGGGACATGGATATTTTTGTTGGGGTATCACAATATCTCTTATTTAATTAATGCATCTATATACTTGGTAAAGGGTGGAAGGCTCGTCCTTATGCCTGGTGTTTTGTTCCACTCTTGCCGCCCTAGTTTCCGTCAGATCGGTGTTATGTTCCCGGATTTTGCGTTCCTTACGCGGTTGGGTTATAATGGGAACCCCTTGACAGTTCGGCTTGAATAAAACTCCTCCAGCAATGCCCAACATTGGTTTACCATTTGCCACCTAGCCTTTTTCTTTCCCTTGAGTCGGCCGGCTCAAGGGTCATCTTATTTTAACCCCCCGGGCCAATGCTTCTCTAAGTGTTGGTCCAACTGAGCGATGTCCGAGGGTACCAGGGGCAACCCTGGGCTAGCTTACCCGACGTCTTGCTCATCCGGTGTGCCCTGAGAACGAGATATGTGCAGCTCCTATCAGGATTTGTCGGCACATCTGGGTGGCTTTGCTGGTCTTGTTTTACCATTGTCAAAATGTCTTGTAACCAGGATTCCGAGCCTGATCGGCTCTTCTTGCTAGAAGGAATATCCTTCGTTGACCGTGAGAGCTTGTGATGGGCTAAGTTGGGACACCCCTGCAGGGTTTTGAACTTTCGAAAGTCGTGCCCGCGGTTATGGGCAGATGGGAATTTGTTAACGTCCGGTTGTAGAAGACCTGAAGTTGATCTTAATTAAAATACATCAACCGCGTGTGTAACCGTGATGGTCTCTTCTCGGCGGAGTCCAGGAAGTGAACACGGTGTTGGAGTTATGTTTGACGTAGGTTGTTCTAGGATCACTTCTTGATCATAGTTGTTCGACCGTGCTTTGCCTTCTCTTCTCGCTCTCATTTGTGTATGTTAGCCACCATATATGCTAGTCGCTTGCTGGAGCTCCACCTCGTACCTTTTACCCTTCCTATAAGCTTAAATAGTCTTAATCGCGAGGGTGTGAGATTGCTGAGTCCCCGTGACTCACAGATACTTCCAAAACCAATTTGCAGGTGTCGATGTTACTGAGCAGGTGACGCAACCAAGGTCAAGGAGGAGCTCGATGAAGATCTTGTTCTTTGTGTTGTTTCGTTCTAGTTGATCAGTAGTGGAGCCCAGTCGGGACGATCGGGGATCTGTGTAGCTTTTGGGGTAGTCTTCTTTTATTTTGGTTCCGTAGCCGGACCATGATTGTATCTGGATGATGTAGTGCTTTATTCATGTATTGTGTGAAGTGGCGATTGTAAGCCAACTATGTATCTCTTTCCCTTATGTATTACATGGGTTGTGTGAAGATTACCTCACTTGCGACATTGCTTTCAATGCGGTTATGCCTCTAAGTCATGCTTCGACACGTGGGAGATATAGCCGCATCGAGGGCGTTACACCTACAGTGCCTTGCGGGACCTCTCCTAAAGAGACTTGAAGGCCTTGCGACCGGCCACCGCTTCCTCTTGAGCCTTCAGCCTCTCCTTCAGGCGGTCGCTCTCCGCGATAGCCCGTTACTTGCGCAGGTTCTGCAGCTTGACCTCGGCTGCCCGATAGCGCTCCTTAGCGGCCTCGACATCCTTCAGTGCCACCTCGCAGGCGGCCGCGGCCTGGTCAGCAGCCCGCTTGTCCTCCTCAGAAGCTGCCACGGCCTTGCCCAGCACCGCACTGACAGACTCGTCGAAGTCCAGCCAACCTGAGACCAGCTCCATGCGCCCTGCCATCAGGCGATGGTCAGAGCCCTGACGGTCATCTCGGAGCCGTGTCAGCACAGAAAGAGCCCCCTCCAGGGCATTAGGCGTAGCAGAAGAACCGCGGGCCAGCGGTGCAGGAAGAGGAGGAGACAGCGTCGTGACCAAGATCTACGAGTTGATGGCACTAGAAGAAGAGGCCAGGAACCCCTAGGCCTGTGGGACCTCTGCTGGCGAGCTGAGAGCGGACGCCTCCGGAGCTGGCTTGGCTGTGGAGGTCGCCCTATCCTGGGGTTGGTCCTCCGGGTCTTGCTAGGATGACCGGGCCGGAGAAGTGTGGGGCCTGTTGCCGCCCTTCCGCGCTGAAGGAGGTGCGGCCAGGACAGGCCGCTGGGTCCTCGAGGGAGCGGCCGCTCCCTCCCTCTTCTTCTTTGCTGCTAGCGTCGTCCTGGCGGTGCAAGAGGAGACCATCAGGAAGCAATGACAGGAGCAGGAGCAAGAACAAGATCATGACGAGGTGCTTACTGGTCCACGGTGGCATAGTCCCGTGACCTCTTCAGAAGAAAGGAGCCCGGATGCCTCGCCGCCTGGGGCACCGACCCACGAGTCCCAGGAGCGGATGAGGTCGCGGCAGCCGGCCCTGTGGTACCACCAGTCGACGTCAGGACAGGGGCGCCACCTTGGGAGACCAGCGCCGACCTGCTCTTTGTCAGGACCGCGGCCGACGGCTTCTTGGGTGAGGGAGGTGCCCCTGGACCTCGTAGTAACTCCGGCGGGGGCCTGGGACTTCCTTACCGGATAGTCACCGGACTCGTAATCGTCGGGGATGGTGCGAGGAGGTCCGCCGCGAGGGGAGAAGTCTCCCCTTCCCCCTCCATGGTCGCCTCCGAGTCAAGCCTCTCCTCCTCGCCGGATCACTAGAAGACACTAGTACCGGGGTCGCCTCCTCCGTGGCCTCAGAAGGCGCTGGCGGCACGAGCCCGCATCCATCAAAGACAGGCATGGCGGCAGCTACCTTCGCCCCATCTGGGTGGTGGTACAGATGAATATGGGAGTCTGGCAGGTACCCCAAATAGTCCCCGACTAGGAGACGGATGGCCGCGCCCAGCTCCTCCTCGGACAGGGCATTCGGGCATAGACGGATGTCGTCCCTCTCATCCCCAAGCTTCCACAGGGGGCGTAAGCGCACCTGGAGCGGGGCAACACGCTGCGCCAGGAACTCCTTCACGAGCATGGCCCCCATCAGCTTCTCTGCACTCGGGTCATCAGGCTTCAGGTCGGCGGTCATCTTCTCCAGCACCTGCTTTGCCCGAGGGTCGGTAAGCTTTGTGTAGAGCCAACTTACATGAGGCGAGGGCATCTCCGTCGGCAGCACCAATTGAGGGTGGACGCACTTCGCGTCCATCATGACCCACTTGCTCCTGAAGCCCTCGGCCTTCGAGATCGCATTGGTCCCATTGGCCACAATGAAGTTGGCGTAACCCGAGGTAGAAGAAGTGCGAAGAAACGCCACGGACAGCATCACCCCCACAAATGCCTCGCAATAAAAGGTGAAAATTGACAAGAGGAGAACGGAGTTGGGATGGAGATGAAGGGCCTGCAACTTGTAGTGGCTAAGGACGACATAGAAGAAGTTGGAGAAAGGGGGATCAGTCCCGCGACAATGCTATTCATGAAGAAGGGGTAGAAGGTACTGCCTGAGGGCTCCGCCTCGTCAGAGCCAGCCCAAAACGTGGTCTTTCCCTCCTTGTTGGTGATGTCCGCCGTCATCAGGAGCATGGCGGCAAGGTTCTTCTCCAAGATGCTAGGCATACTCATGGCCGGATTGTACCAGGAAGGCAAGTACGCGGCCTTCTCCTTGTTGGATGCCATTGACTGTAGGCTCGGAGAGGGGTTTGTGTGGATCTGGAGTCTCTCGGGGCGAGAAGGAGAAAGGGGATCCACAACAAGGAAAAGGAAGGCAATGAAGGCTCTGCGGCGCATGCCAGCCTTTTTTCAGTCGAGGATAGTTGACGAGGCAGCATGGGGAAGTGGAGACGCCCACGACCTATCAATCGCCACGCGTCAATCAAGGCCGCAAGCGGTTGGGGCCCGCTCCACTCTGCACTTGGCCTTTGGCTTTGCCTCGAAGCCAAGTCCGAGCACGCCTTGGGCCTGGGGGCTACTGTCGGCGTCCTGGGAATGGGGGTACCCAGACCTGCCTGCCTGCAGCCCAGGGTGTAGCTCCACCAACAGCCTGGTACGACCCATCTTCATCAGCAACCCCTCAAGAGCCTCGCGCGGGGCCAAGCCTCGCGATGCGAACGACACCAAGACCTCCCCAGGGGCGGCCTCGCTAGGCTGGCTCCTGAGGAGCGGACATATCTATGCAAGGGGCACCTCGCGAGGTCCGCGTGACATGAGCCATGAAGACCAAGGCCAGGCGGGTGCCAGGCGGGTGCAGAGTGCTAGTTTCCTATTTGGTGCTAAGGAAGCAGGCGCAGGTAAGGATTCCCGAGGCATCAGGTAAAGGTTTCATATTAGAGCAACAAGACCAAGACCAGCAGGACGGCAGGACGGAGGTCACCGCGGAGCCCACGGCGGCGTCACCACCAGATCATTTGGCAGGCGAAGACAAACTTTTGTCAGGATAACTTGTACCAGTTGTCTCCCTTCAAAACTAGCGGTTGTGGGATCCCTTCCCGCCTAACATTTGGGAAGAGGACCTGGGCCTCTATAAATAGGGCTAGCCACCAACATAGCAAAGGACGGATCATTCGGACCATCCGCAAACACACCAGCTCACCGAGCTCAAGAACACCTCTCCCCAGGAGACTGTTCATCCACTGTACTAGTTCATCCTTTGCCCACGAGGCAATCCACCACACCACACTGGAGTAGGGAATTACACCACAAAGGTGGACCGAACCAGTATAATCTCTCATGTCTCTTGTTCCTTGGGTTCAGCGAGATAGGCTTTGAGATCGTTGCGAGAGCAAGCTAGGGAGAGATCTTCGTGCACACCCCAGTGTTCGAACCTTAAGGGTTTACCGGAACCCGTAATCTGACATGAACATACTTTGGTGTTTACCTATGGTATAGTATTCGGAAACACTCCAAACCTAGGGTTTTCAGAGGTCGAAGAAGAAAGTATGACATGAAAATCATTTTACAAATTCGGTTGGAGACAAGTTTGTCAATAAAAGTACATTGCTACTTGGACTCAAAAACTTCTTCTTCCTCTAGACCCTCTAACAGGTTTGTCGGATTTTAGGTTCTGACAAAACCCTTGAGGTTCGAACACTGCGGTGCGCACGAAGATCTCCCCCCTCTCTAGCTCGCACACTCAACGATCTCACGGCCGCGCTCGACGAACCCAAAGAACACAAGGAACAAGATTTATACTAGTTCGGGCCACCGTTGTGGTGTAATACCCTACTCCAGTGTGGTGTGGTGGATTGCCTCTTGGGCTGTGGATGAACACTTACAAGGGAAGAACAATCTCCTAAGGAGAGGTGTTCTTGGGCTTGGTGAGCTTGTGTGAGGCTAAGGATGGAATGGCTCCGATGCAAGATCAGATCGATCCCCAGCTATGGTGGTGGCTAGTCCTATTTATAGAGGCCATGTTCCTCTTCCCAAATATTGAGCGGGAAGAGATCCAACAATGGCCAAATTCGAAGGGAGACAACTACACTACTAGGGAAAAACCTATACACAGAATCTTACCAGCAGCGCGCTTTAAAATAAGGCGCTGCTGCTAACTAGCAGTAGCGCTCGCGCACAAACCTCACTGCTGAAATGAATGTATCAGTAGCACGCCCACTCTAAGACGTGCTACTGCTATAATTGCCATGACACCGTCGCGAGTCTAGTTCTAGCAGCAGCGCGCTTGTATGAAGAGCGCTACTGCTAGGGATCATAGTAGTAGCGCATTTACACAACAACCGCTACTGCTAAGTTTACTAAAAAAATTAGTCCCACCTCGCTTCATGAAGAGAGTTTGTACCACCTTAAATATGTTACTTCTCAAACTTTCACAACCACTTGGTCTTTATTGAACTTTATGTGTAAAATTTGTGGCTGCAATATGAGTCTTCAGCAGTTCCTAAACTGGTGAGGACTCATATTGACAAATCAGATTGTACACAAAAAGATCATTGATGATCAATGTATTTTTGATGTCTATTTTTACATGCTGACACATAGCAGTTGTGCGCTCTTTGTGAAAGGCGCTGCTGCTAGGTCGTTTAGTAGTAGCGCATTTTGCTATAGCGCGCTACTGCTAAGCCATTCCATTTCCCCCACTCTCTGACCTATCCGATCCACTCACACTCACTCGTTATCCCCTCAACCCCCCACGCCGGTCCTCCCCCGTCGTCCCTCCTCCGACCTGCGCCACCGCCACCTCCTCCTCCTCGCTGGACTCGGTACCAGCCTCCTCCTCCGTACTCCCTCTAGTCGCCGCTGGCTGGCCCCTCTTCGCTCCGCCTTCCTTCTCCGTCCTCCCTCCACTCACTGTCGGCTGGCCCCTCCTCGATCCGTCTTCCTCCTTCATCCTACTCTCTTCTCCCTCCTCGAGTCGCCCCTCCTTCTCCCTCCTCCCTCCTCCATCCACAACCCCTCCTCCCCGCTACATTTTGATTTTGTAGGTTAGTTGATTTAGTTGATTTAGAACATTTTTATTTAGTTCATTTAGTATGTAGTTGATTTACTTGATTTAGAACATCTTGATTTAGTTGATTTAGTAGGCTAGTTGATTTAGTTGATTTAGTAGCCTAGTTGATTTAGTTGATTTAGAACATTTTGATTTAGTTGATTTAGTATGCTAGTGGATTTAGTAGGCTAGTTGATTTAGTATGCACCATTTTATTGTTATTTTTCTGTACATGGATAGGTAGATGCCTTTGTTTTTTTGTAATAAGTTATTTTTTGGCAAAATGTAGGTGCCAATTTAGTTAAATTTGCCACTTGTTTTTTAATCAATTATCTTAGGCAATAGGGGCCAGATGAGATGAAATGTCTTGGTAGTTGGTACCCTTATTTGGTAGATATTTGTGAAAAGTTTTTTCAGCAATAGATGCCACCGAAATGCTTTGTCCATAAAATTGCTTCTCGCGGAAGAACCAAAAATATCACGTGCTACTGTTTTTCTTTCCTGTGAAGTGAATCGTTAATCCTTTGCTCATATTTTTTTAGGAAAATGGCGCCACCACCACCACCACTATGTCGACTGTGCAAGTCAAGGTGCACCAGCAGCATTGCAACTAGCAAGCTGTTCAGCATCTACTTCCAGCCGAGTTTTTGTCATGTGGCGGTAAGAAATTAGATGAAATGTAACAACTATTTTATTTTTAGTGTTGGCATTACTGCATTGTGTCATTTTGCTTTTTTTACACAGATCGTCCCATGCAATGTGAGGTTGAAATTCAACAAGCTGACAGGAGACACTGTGACATTTGAGGCTCCTGGGGGCCGTACACTATGGAGGTCGAGAAAGGATGCAATATGTCACAGATTGGAGGAGATGGATGGGCCCGTTTCCTTACCCACATGCATCTTACTGGTGGTGAGTTGATCAGCTTCTCCTTCAGAGCAAGAAGACCCAACCTGGCTGTCATTTATCTCAACCTGGTGGAAGATGATGAAGATGATGAAGATGACGAAGATGATGAAGATAATGAGGACCCACTCGATGAAGATGATGAGAACCCACTTCATGAAGCCATCATAGCTCAAAGAATGAGGCTGAGCGAGGAGGAGGTGTGCAACCTATGGGACCTAATTCCACGATGTGATGACTTTGTCGGGGTGCCATTCGTGACCCGCCTGACAAGGACCATGGTCGATCGGCATGAAATGGTATGTTATATGTACTGCCTGTAGTAATTTGATGATATATATATGCTTTATTGTTACAGTTACAAATGTAAATTATTTGATGATATGCTTAGTGTAGAGTCCAATGATATGCTTTGTGGAATCTAGTCGATGATACGCTTTAGTGTGGAGTCTGATCACATGCTCTTATTAGTGTAGAATCCAATGAACTATTAATAGTGTAGATAATCCATATATACTTATTAGTAGAATTCATGATTAGTTAGTACAAATGCGTAGTACTATGTCTTTTGATAGTGTAGAAATCTAGACTTAATAGAAATATATTTGCAAGAGTATGTGCGAGGCTATTTATTAATTGATATGTTTTTCTTATTCAGAAATTGCCAAAGAACCTATCTGTGAGTTGTGGTATCGAGCCTGATGAAGAAGGCTCAGCTGGACTATGCCTTACCGCAAGGGGCTCCGTCACCACCTGTACTTACCGCATGGACACAGACGGTCGCACACACTTAAACTCGGTTGGGTGGAAGAGATTCCTCGTTGGCAAGAATCTTCGTGTTGGACAGGCCATCCTAATTACTATCAGGAACACCCACCGCCCAGGCTTGAGGATGATGATCATCGTCGATATCATCTAGAACTACATGTGTGTGTGGCTATATCATCTAGAACTACATGTAATGATCGTCGTCGATATCATGTAGAACTACATATGATGATCGTCGTCGATATTGTCTAGAACTACATATGATGATCGTCGTCGATATCACCTTGTACTGCTTGAGGATGCATGTTGAGTATATGTGAAATTATTATCTAGTACTCCCTCGGTTCCAAATTACTCGTCGTGGTTTTAGTTCAAATTTGCACTAAAACCACGACGAGTAATTTGGAACCGAGGGAGTACTACCTAGTACCTATAATGCTTTATGAAATTGATATCTAGTAGTACCTAGTATCTGGAAATTGCTGTTTATTGAAGCTAAAACGAGGTAGGAAGCTGGGGGGAAATGATGAAAGATATAGCAGTAGCGCGGGGTAAGGAAATCGCTACAGCTAGTTAATAGTAGCGCGTTTTGAAAACGCGCTGCTGATACAGTCCATAGTAGTAGTGCATGTACAGACCGTGCTACTACTAATAGTTAGCTGTAGCGCCTTATTGGTAGCGCGGCTGCCGCGCTGCTAATAGCCCCAAAACCCGCACTACTACTATGGTTTTCCCTAGTAGTGCTAGTACAAGTTATCCTGACAAAATTAGTCTTCGCCTGCCAAAGGCTCTGGTGGTGACGCTATCTTGGGCTCCACGGTGACCTCAGTCCTGCCGTCCTCCTGGTCTTGGTCTTGTTGCAACGATATGGAAACCTTTGCCTGATGCCTTGGAACTCCTCGCCTACGCTTGACTCCTTAACACGAAATAGGAAACAAGGACACCGTGCGCTGGCGCCCGCCTGGTCTTGATCGTCACGGCTTGGGTCATTGGAACCTCGTGAGGTTCGCCTTGCCTTGATCTATCCGCCCCTCGGGAGCTAGCCTGGTGAGGCCGCCCATCAGTTGGTCTTGCGTCATCTACCTCACGAGGAATGGGCCCTCGCGAGGGTCTTGGGCGTATGCTGGTGAAGATGGGCCGTACAGGGCCGCTGGAGGAGGCATGACGCGGGCCACAGACAAGCAAGTCTGGGGACCCCCATTCCCAGAACGCCGACAGTAGCCCCCGGGCCCAAGGCACGCTCGGGCATGGCTTCGATGCGAAGTCAAAGAGCAAGTGCGGACCACTGCAGGCCCCAACAGCCTGCGGCCTTGGTCGACGTGTGGCGACTGATTGGAGGTGGGTGTCTCCGCTTCCCCACGCAGCTTCAGCAACTGCCCGACTTGACAGGTCCTTGCTGCATGCAGAAAAGATCATTATTACCTTGGGTTGTGGAGGCCGGTGGTTGTCCCCCTCTTGGCTATAAATGGGTAGAGGGGCGGAGCCCCCATCACCCATCTCTTCCGGTGCTTCTCCTGCTCCTTCTTCTTCCTCTGTTCACTGCTAGTGGTGACACCCATGGCGCCTACGAAGAGGTTCTCAGCGGCAGAGAAGGGGAAGGCTCGCCAGGGGCGCCTGTCTCTCCACCGCCCAACACGATGCGCGGTCGTCCCCATAAGCATCCCGCGACCCCCGCCATGGCCCGTCGCAGCCGCGGTGGTGGCCGTCCATGTCGCGGCAGCCCTATCGATCAAGGGAGGCGCACCATGGTCGCGGCCTCCTCGGCCGCTTTTCATTCGGCGGAGGTGATGCCGGAGTTCATCGTGTGGTTGGAGAACCCGGATGGCACCTGGCCTCAGCTCCCGCGGTTCTTCGTCGGTGAGTTGCCAGCCACCGACACAAGTGGTCTTTGGTTGAAGGTGGACAGCTGATGTAGCAAGGCTTCCTGGGCCGCAGTCAAGATCTCCGCCGTGGGCAACGCGGTCCTGGTTCGCGGCTGCTAGACGTTCGCCCGCGCATGCAAGCTAGGCAGGCCGTGCGCCCTCCACTTCAAGTATGATGGCTTTAAGACGCTCTTTGTGATGGTATCTGGGGAAGATGGTCACCGCATCGGGTGCTGCCCCGAGAACAACGACAGCGACGAAGTGCTCGGCCTTGGCGATGGCCGTGACGAGGAGGGAGGCGGGCCTGACCATGTCTTGTCCAGCTATGACGACTTTTCTTCCGGTGGCAGCTCCAGCAGCGGCGGCTATGACCATCTGCCACGCCGCCGCACCCGCTTCGAAGGTGGTAGCAGGTCGGCTCATCGCCGCTCTCCGGTGAAGCACGAGGAGGAGTCCAGCTGAGCTCAAGAGAGCGCCGTGAGCCCGTCCTCGCGACCTGCCACAGGAGTGCATCTCGCTTTTGTTTCGTTCTTCCTTTCCTTCCTGCATTAGAGAAAGGAGAGTATGGGGCCCAGCAGGGGCGTGCGACAAGCTATGATTTCCGGGTTGTTATGTTGTGTTTATCCTTCCTGTGTTGTGTTGCGATGTCATGATTTATGCATGCACGTAGAATGGCTTAGCTCGATGCTCCTGAGGTAGATCCCGCTTCGCAAGACGCGCGTTTCTCCGTACCTGACAAGGATGAACTGCGAAAATTTGCTAGGAGATCCATACCTGGTCCACGTCATTGTAGCCTGCTGGCTAGCGCGTGTGTCTGCGCGTGGCCATGACCCAACACCTCGTGTCGCGGTACCCAAGGGGTACGGATCGAGGAGGGTGCGCCAACTTGTGGCTCAAACGAGGGTGCCTCGTGAAAAACAGACAAAACACTCACGAGGGCCCGAGGGGCACCTGTCGTGAAAAACAGACAAAACACTCACGAGGGCCCGAGGGGCACCTTTCCAGCCCCCTCGCGTGGGATGCGAGAGAGGGTACATGCCAAACAAAGAACCGAAGCCAGTAACAGGGGCAGAATCGAAGGAGCAAGGTTAGCAAGCAGCACTGGAAAGAAAATTTTGATTAAAGAGGGGCAAGGCAACACCAGAAAGCAAATGAAAAGTTGTGTGCGGCACCTAGTCTAGTCTTCTTGTCTTCTCACCAGCGCGGAGCTAAGTGTCGGTGTCAAAACCGGCGGATCTTGGGTAGGGGGTCTTGAACTATGCATCTAAGGCGGATGGTAACAGGAGTCGGGGGACACAATGTTTACCCAGGTTCGGGCCCTCTCGATGGAGGTAATACCCTACTTCCTGCTTGATTGATCTTGATGATATGAGTATTACAAGAGTATATCTACCACGAGATCATAGAGGCTAAGCCCTAAAAGCTAGCCTATTATGATTGTTGTTGTCCTACGGACTAAACCCTCCTGTTTATATAGACACCGGAGGGGGCTAGGGTTACATAGAGTCGGTTACAAGGGAGCAGATCTACATATCCGAATTGCCAAGCTTGCCTTCCACGCAAAGGAGAGTCCCACCCGGACACGGGTACAAGTCTTCAATCTTGTATCTTCATAATCCAACAGTTCGGCCAAAGGATATAGTCCGGCTGTCTGAGGACCCCCTATTCTAGGACTCCCTCAGTAGCCCCTGAACCAGGCTTCAATGACGATGTGTCCGGCGCGCAGATTCTCTTCGGCATTGCAAGGCGGATTCTTCTCCAAATTCCGAATAACTGTCGAGTAGTGTTCGGCTCTGCAAAATAAATTCCACATACCACCATAGAGAGTATAATATTTCCACGAATCTAATCTCCTGACAACTTTCATAACATGACATCACACCATGGCCCGGTCATTATTCGAACCGTTTTTCTCAACCAGCTACTGCACATATTGCGGGGCAGTTTTCTTGGCACGTCTTGTCGAAGCAGAGATCGTGTCCCCTTATCATGGGATTCTCATCTATACGGGTGTGGGTAACCCAACCGCGCCATGAATCACGGAGCTTGGGGATTAAGCAAGTTTACCAGGCAAGTGGGGAGGCACAGACCTGCTGCCTTTATAAGGGGATAATGACTCCCTTTCGCACCCATGCTTTCTTCTTCCCGATCCATTCCCCTTCGCCCGAGCTCCAGTGCCCGAGCATTCGTCTTCTCTGCCCACAAAGGCCTTCCGAAAATGTCCGGATCCAGAGCAGGAGGCAAGTGGATGGCCTCTACCGTCCAGGAGAAGCATATTGTCACAGCCCTAGAATTTGTTATTAATTAGTTGCATTTGAGAGCATCATGCATCATGTGTAAATTCTGAAAGATGAATTGAGGTTAGTTGAAACCCTCAGAAGTCACTTCAGAAATAATCAACATTAAAATCTTTTCAAATGGGTCCAAGAAAATGTTCATGTTTCTCTTTGAAAATATTGGCCAGAACTAAATTTCAAACCAACATTTTCAGGAGCTCATAAATATTATTTTGGGCATTTGGAACTAATGTAATAATTATTTGCATTGGATATATATATGTTATATATTTTATATATGTCCAATAATTCTGGGTAAATGTGAGGGGCTCTGGAATAATCCAAATAGTCCCTACAAAAATTTATCAGAAGCATATAAAATGATTTAGTGCAGAGACTAAATCAAAACAGAGTTAAAATAAATTGGAAAAGAAAAACTAAAATAGAAAGGAAGAGGGAGAGAGAACCTCCCTGCACAGCCCACCACTGTAGCAGCCTACTGGCCAAAGCCAGCCCAGCCCACCTGGAGCAGCACTGTCTTCTTCCTCCTATTAGGAGGAGAAGCAGCTGCGTGCCCGGTGCGTAGACAAGCCGCACCGGCTCCTCCCTGCCTGCATGCCCCTCGACTTCCTGGTCGCCTCCATGCATACCATGCCGCCCCCTCGACCCTCTCTCACTCTCCCTCGAGTTCATCCCCTCCTCTGGCTCTCTCTCCCTCGTTCCTCTGCTCGCACCCGAGCGCGCCCGTCGCTGCCACCCGCTACCACCGCGCCCACCGAGCTCTGCTGGCTTCCCCACTGCGTTCCTAGACTCCAACGTGACGCTGCACATCGACAAGAAGAAAAAACCGAGCCCGTAAGCCCTGTGGAGCCGCCTCCGCGGTCGTCTTCTACCTCGGGCAACCGAGATCGCCGACGCCCGTTCATCGCCCATGGTGCCTCCCCCAGCCCACTAACCACCCTGCATACCTCACTGTGAGACCCGCCGTCTTTCCCCTCTATTCTCTCGGTCGAACGCGTGCTCTAGCCTCCATAACCGCCGGAGCCGTGAGCTCCTCGCCGTCGGCAATAGCGCAGTCGTGGCCATAGTTGCCGCAGCTCACGTATGAGCACACCAATGTTCTCAGAGCCTTCCCAGGAAGTTGTAGAACTCACCAACTCGTCCTATGGATCACCGTAGTGCCGAACCCGTCGATCATGTAGCTCCGGCCGCCGCTAACCTCAACGTCGGCGCTGCTTCCGGCCACCCCGCGGCCTTCCGTCCGGTACTTTGGATGCGGACGAGCAAGAGCTCCTCCCCTGTGTGCTCGGCGCGCCAAACCACCGCTCGAAGATAAAATCTGAGCCGCGTTGCCATCCTTTTGGTCGCCAGGCCAGGCTCCGGCGACTGCCGACGTGTCCGTCATTAGCACTAATGATCCCTCTAATCACCACCCCACTATTCACTTACATATGGGCCCCACGCCTTCAACTAACCATAGTTTAATTCCTGTTTAGCTTTAGTTAATCATAGAGGCCCCACCCGTCAGCGTTAACCTCGCTGACGTGGCCCTTGACCAGCCCCACCTGTCTGTCACCTAGGCAGCACTTGGTCACTGACCAGTGGGCCCCACTGGTCGGGTTTGACCTAGACCGGCTCCTGTTGACTTGCTGATGTCACACGTATGTCATGATGACGTAGTAACTATTTTTGAAATTTAAATAAATCTAAATGATTTATTTATTTTCAGAAATTTGCCTAAACTTCTAAAAATCATATAAAATCAATCATAGCTCAGAATGAAATAAGTTATATATGAAAATTATCAAAAAAATTCAAGGAATCTGTTTATGGCATTTTCATGCATGTTTGAGAAAGTTAACCTCACTGTTTAGGATGAAACATGATTAGGGCAAATTTGAAAATAGGTTTGGAGATAGAATTTGATGTAGTTTTGAATTTCACTTCAATTAAAATGACTTTCTGTTGCATGAGCCCAAATCATAGCATATTGCCATGTCATGATCATGCATCATATTGTTGCATTGCATTGATTGTGTTTCCTCTCTATTGCCAGTATTTGTCCCCCTTCGGTAGATGTTGTTCCGGCGATGAGTTCGATGACACCGATGAAGAACTATACTATCTTCGGAAGTGCCAGGCAACCTAAACCCCCTTGTTCATTCTGATACAATCCCACTCTCTCGCTCCTGCTCTCTTTTACTGCATTAGGACAACAACGATTCAACTGTTACATGCTATGGTAGTTGAACCCCTTTCCTTTGCATGACCTGTCATTGCTACAGTAAATAGATGAAACCCACTAGCATGAGTAGGAGTTGTTTGAGGCCTGGTGTGCCTACTCATTCATGCTTGTTTCTCATGCCTGCTATTGCTTAGAGTTGAGTCAGGTCTGATTCATCGGGAATGAATTGGAATGGTGATGAACATGTCCTACTGTGTGTGAGCTAAGTGTGTGAACACGATTTGGTAAAGGTAGCGGTAAGAGGCCATGTAGGAGTACATGGTGGCTTGTCTCATTGCAGCCGTCCTCAGGAACTGAGTTCTATGTTTATGATCCATTAACAGTTATTACCACACATTGGAATGCTTAAGTGCCCCTCTCGACTTATTAATCAACCTGATCTCTATCCAGGAGTTGCAACTAGTTTCTGGTGTTTGTAGGTAGTGTTAGTAGTCTCCTAAGTGGCACCCGGTACAGGTGGGCTTGGGATAGACAAGGCATAGTGGCACGGTGTACCAAGTGGCACCCGGATGGTGGGCTTGGGAACCCTGCTCACATCGTTTGGGGCCGTGAGCGACACCCCGGCCGGATCTCCTTGCGGATGGAACCCGAATAGGCGATAAACCTGTACTAGAGACTTGTTGGTTAGTCAGGTTGTGGCCGACTCCGTCGCCAGGCTTCCGCTTGAAGGTTGCCGAGATACACGATGTATACATGGTGGTAAGTGGCGATAGCGTGTGTGAACAAGTACACCCCTGCAGTGTTATCATTATCTATTCGAATAACCGGATTCATCGGATATGGAAACTTGGACCCCTTGCATAGTTCATAGACAAGTGAAAGTGGATACTCTAAAATGCGCAAGATAAGCGTGAGTGCTATGGATGGCGTTCTCGTAGGAAGACGGGAGCGGATCCATAGTGGTGTATTGATATGGTGAATATGTGGACTCGTGTGCGCCACCTCAAAAGAGTTACTTGTAGTCGTAGTTTAGGATAACCACCGAGTGAGAGTTGGCTTGCTGCAGTTAAACTCCACCACCCCCTTTGTTTATACCGATGCATATGTAGATAGTTCTGATGTAAGTCTTGCTGGGTACATTTGTACTCACATTTGCTTAATTTATGTTTTGCAGAGAGACTTCAGTCTCGCTAGTAGTTCCACGTGGACTTCGACGTTTAGCTTGATACCTCAGCTACGATCTTGTGCCCTCGGCAGGATCTGGTAGATAGTCAGGCTTCTCAGCCTTTTTCATTTATAGATGTATGTACTCAGACATGTTAAGCCTCCGCATGTGCTTTGACTTGTATGCTCTGAATGTTGGGTCATGAGACCCATGTTTGTATTTTCTGGCTCTTCAGAGCCTAATGAATAAATACTTGAGTCATAGAGTTACGTTGTGATGCCATGTTGTATTTACACATATCGAGCATATTGTGTGTATGATTGAAATGCTTGGTATTGTGGGATCCGGCAACCTGGTTGTTCATCCCTGGTAGCCTCTCTTATGGGGAAATGTAGTCTTGTGCTTCCATGAGCCATAGTAGTCAGCTATATCCCGGTTCACCGGAGTCCTGCTAGACCAGCACTACTGCTCCGGAACACTTGACTGGTCGGCATGTGATTCACTTCATTCCTGTGTTTGTCCCTTCGGGGAAATGTCACGCGGTGACATCCGGAGTCCTGCTAGCCTGCTACAGCCCGGGTTCCCGGAGTCCTTTTAGCCTAGTTGCTACAGCCCGGATTCACACGCTGCTGACCGACATGCTCGATGTTGATTCATGTATGCCTATCCCCGTAAGTTAGTGCCACTTTGGGTTCACGACTAGTCATGTCGGCCCAGGTTCGCTGTCATATGGATGCTAGCGACACTATCATATAGGTGAACCAAAATGCGCAAACGGTCCCGGGCCATGGTAAGGCGGCACCCGTGGGAATACCGTGCGTGAGGCCGCAAAGTGATATGAGGTGTTACAGGCTAGATCAGTGTGACTTAGAATCGGGGTCCTGACACATATCAAAAAGCTTCGGGAGGTCGGGTATCTAGCCAAAAAAATCGGCACAGATCGTTTCTACTCCGGAACCCCAAGAGAGGGTTACGTTCCTCCCTCATTTTGTCCACGGGCTAGGGTTTCCCCTCCACCCGTTCGTTCGCGGCATCATGTATTATTACATGATCGATTTTCATGATCTATCCCCCAATGCCTTCCTCATCATCTCGACATTCATCGTCGTGTGTGAGGCCTTTCTTCGCATCTCGCCACACTTCGACTTGTGGCTGAAGATCTTTAATGTGAAGCCGAAGGTAGTGAGCGGCGAGCACGTCGATTGCGGGGGCGCTATGATGAGCAAGATGCCCAACGTCACATGGCCAACAGGTAATTTTAATGATTCCGTCAAAGAGTGGCAACAGCAGTGGTTTTACATCACTGAGTCGCGCGGCACAGAATGGGCCGCTGCGCCAGAGTTCCGATCCGGAGCCCCTCTGCGGCTTATGTCCTAGCCCAAGAAGGGCCTGACTGGTCTTCGTCCGACGAGCTGTCTGTGCTCCAGACGCGTGTTAAAGATATGGAAGACAAGAACATCGAACTTTTCAATGAAGTCTAGGTGATGTTAGTTCGCTGGATCCTGCCTTGTGAGAACCGGACTTGCAATCTATGTGAATGCGATCCGGCCAAGCACCAGACCCTGCGAGAGCTCTTTGGCTCCTCGCACAAAGACATCTGGAAGGTGCTTTTCAAGTCCGGCAAATCATGGCCGGACTCGGCCGAGGACCGCGGTACCAACTATCCCGTCCTTCAAGCTCGCTAAATTTTTACGCGTTTTATCTGCATAACCCAAGGGAAATGCTTAATGTGTTTTCCTCGACTCCCCTAGGGCTGGACGAAGATGGCGGGGAGGATCCACTGTCCGATCCCATTGCCCGAAGAACCGACCGGCCCACTTCCGATGAAGATGCTGGTCCCGGCGCCATACAAGGCGCCGAAGAATAAGGCTGAGAAGGAGACCAAAAAGACCCGGGGCGGCCTTTGTCGCTGCGGCACTTCAGACACAATATCCGAAGGCTCCAACGTCCGTTCTACCTCTGAAGAGGGAGGAGGAGGAAGACGAATCCCCAGTAGGGGGAAGAATGAAGAGGGCGGCCTCCATACACTTGGAGGCCGAGTCGCCTAAAAGGGGAAAAGCTCCTCTTCCGGAAGAGTCCACTGCCGCTGCCGACAGCAGCCCGGCGTGGGATCCTAGGGCCCAACCCCTGGTGAACTCGTGAGTATAAAATCCGAACACATTTATGCGTCCAGACTCATCACGGCATAATATTTTAACCTGAGCTATATTTTTTGTAGTCCAGCGAGGTCCCGCACTGAACGATTCTCATCCGACGATTTGCTGAGTTCGGATGCTATGGAGAGCGGGACGCCCCCAAAGGCCCTTCCCCCAAATATATGAATAACACCAAGGCTTCGTCCCAGAAGGACTCCGGCAAAGTAGGGGGGAAGAGATCGTGAAAACGGCGCCTGGAGGTCAAACTTCGGGGGCCGGAGACATGGGGGAGAAGATTCCCATGGGGGTCGATGGTGGGAGCCATCTTGAATTCGACTCCCAGCCGGACGCAATTCCGGGGACCAATACGGCTCCAGAATCAAGCAGGAGGTCTCCCTCGGCTGGAGGGGGCGTGACTGTTCCACCGGCAATCTGTGCCCAACCAGAGGTGCCAGACGTTTTGTTGGCGGCGCTGAAGAGCGCCTCCATCATCGATGAGCACCGTGCCGTGATGGGTGCGGTGATTAAGGAGATTCAGTCTGCTGAGAGTGGACTGAATGAAGCCTGTATCAGCCTTATAAAAGGCTTTGAGGTATTGTTTATGAGGTTTCGAAGAGTTTCATAGTATAGATAGTATCCCCTGATACACTGTTCGGTGCAAGAAAGGACCGGACAGAGGATCAATTTTATGTTCGCAGGAAGACTCACTTGATGACATCTATCTCTCTTCTTTTATAAGCAGGCGTCTGTAGCGGCTGCTACCTCTCATACTGCAGAGGTCTCCATACTGAATCAAAGTGTGGAGCAGGCCAAAGAAGAACTTGGCCACTTGAAAAGGCAGTTGGAAGATAAGCAAGGTATTCGCAAGCCTTGTTAGTGTTCAGTGTGAGCAAATTTCCAGTATGATAAAATATGTTTCTTTATTTGCGTCAGGGGCGATGACCGATGTCGAGGCTCTAAGGAAGGCTATTGCCGAGGCCGAGGAAAAGGCAGCCGCAGAGCAGGCTCTTTGTGAGAAGCACGAGGCCAGGGTTATTGAAGCTGAGCAGGAGCTTCAAGAGTCCGTGAAGAAATGCGAGCCCTTGGAGCAGAGTTTAACGGAGAAAGAATCCGAACACACCAGGGCTCATCTGGCCGCGCGCGATGCCCAGGGGGAACCCAAGGTGCCCAGCAGGAGATCTAAGAGGGCAGGACGATCGCGGAGGGTAAGGGTTTTTTCGATGTAAAGCAAGTATGTGAGGAGAAAATCATGTTTCTAACCTTGAGTTCGGATTTCTCCAGGGGTATTTGCGGAACAGCCCCGTAGCATATCGGATGCCGCCCAATTCTACTGACCCGAAGAAGGGAACAATGCGGATAAGCTCTTCTGGTCGCAGTATCTGGCACCGAATTATCCGGTGCCTTTTGTCGACTAACTGAAACAGTTGATCGAACTGCATAGGGCAGCCGAGCTAGCCATGAAAGCATTCATTATCCTGCTATGGCCCACCGAGCCGATTCCAGGTAGCTAATTCGGGCTCGTGAAGCAGCTTGTGAGTGCCTGCCCTCGACTTGACGTCATCAAGCGGTCAGTCTGCATAGAGGGTGCGCGAATGGCCTTCGCTCTTACAAGGGTGCACCGGGGAAGATGGATGCTGAAAAGCTGATGATCGAGGGACCGCCAGACGGGAAGGAGCACTGCAAGCCCGAATTATATTATGAAAGTTTCCTGAAAGGATCCTTCCTTGCGACGGGGCAATGCACCAAGGACATTATATTTCCATGAATACAATCATGTTGTCCTTTGTAATGTTGAACAAGGTCATTTCTATTATTTATTGCCTTTCATATAAAAGTTTATCCTCCCGCACGGCTGTTTTAGATATTAATCCTGAGAGTTTGCCAGTCGTCGGCTTCTGCCCCCACGTAGGAAGTACGGGGGTGTTCGGGATAAACCTGATCACTCTTTATCCTAGTTTTGGGTCCTTCGAAGGAGGTGTTCATCACAACAAACCAGGCAATCGGACTATAGGGCTTTATCACTCTCACTTAGCCATAGGAGCTTTAGAAAAGGAAGGTAGGCGCAGCCCCTGGTATTCGAAAGACCGAACGAGGGGCTATATAAGCACCTGATCGGAAGAAAAGCCGATCCATCGCATGCTGCATTGGTTATGGCTTTATGCGGGAGGAATCCTTAAAGATTTTACAACCTCTCGAACAACTGGCCAGCTCTCGTCGTATCATGACAGTCAATTTTCGGCTTTCTCTACTTCGGTGCTCATCCGGAAGAACCGGGACACAATCGCAGTAGTTCTCCCTATGCCGCCTTAGCCGATATAGCGGAACGTAAGGCAGCAAAACATGGGAGCTAGGAAAACCCAACATTCGAAGCTGATGCATATAATTCTATAAGTTCGGGGTGCCGAACTTCCATGACGGTGTTCGGACTTATTGCCGTATTATGGGTAAAACGAAGCCCCTGGCATATTTAAAGCATATCGCGGTGTACGGATGCCACTTGACAAAAGAATTTCAACAAGAAATAACAGTAGATAAGTATTGTATAAATCCACATGTTGTATTTCAATAGTATGTCGATGCGTGTGAGTATAGGTAATGTGATAAAAAAATAAATATGACTGTGGAACCTGCTGAGACCATGGGGGAAGAGGCTGTGTGCGGATCCGGAGTATAGTCGGATGGTCATCGCAAGGAATATCTAAGGATTCCCTTGTGCATTCAAGCTGCTTCCATATCGCCAGTCCTGGTGTGCACAAAGTTGAACCTGCAAACAAAATGTAAGAAATGCTTGTGTGCCACAAAGTGGTTGAGGCGCGGTATGTGGCCTGTCCTGGCCTTCACCGGAGTGTTTAATTGAGCTCTGGACGAGCTGGGCTATCCTGTCATGAAGTAGTTCAAAGTCCTTTGGCGGTGTCCGGGAATCGGGCTGTTGACTCGAGGTTCGGTTGGAATGTGCCACGTTGAATCGAGCGTACGCGGTTCATCTGAGTAGTGCCTGATAATCACTTCGAAAGGGGACGATGTCGAAGATTAACTCTTCGACACGGTAATTGTCTGGTGATCCGAGGAATACCTCAAGGGCGATGGAGCCTGTACAGCTAGCCTCCATACCTGGTATAATACCTCTGAAGGTGGTGTTAGTGGGCTTGATCACCGCCTGATCGATGCCCATCTTGCGCACTATGTCCTGGTAAAGCAGGTTTAGACTGCTCCCTCCGTCCATAAGGACTCGTGTGAGGTGGAACCCGTCAATTATTGGGTCGAGGACTAGTGCGGCTCGATTGCCCTGATTGGTGTTAACCGGACGATCCGTGCGGTTGAAGGTGATTGGCCGTAGTTTATATTGTGGGACGACTGGTTCCGTTAAGTCGACACCCCTAAGGGTGTGTGTCCAGTCCGCGTTGGGAGTGTAGGTGCCGTTTACCACGTTCACCATTTGGATTTGCAGGGGAAATTTCTTTTTCCCTCTTTTACTCAGTGATCTGGGCTCCTCGTTGCCATCGTCGCTTTGAGACCCCTTATCTTTGTTTTTGGCACCTGACCTGCCGGCTTGTTTGAAGACCCAACATTCTCTATTGGTATGATTGGCTGGTGTTCCTCAGGTGCCATGAATTTCGCATGGGCGGTCGAGTATGCGGTCCAGACTGGACGGACCCGAATTGTCATTTTTGAGTGGCCCATTCCGCTGACTGGACTTAGAGCCCCTAAATCCGGCATTGACTGCCGTATCTTCGGCGTTTCCACAGTTTTTGCAGCGCTTGTGTTTGTTTCGTCGGGGTTTGCCGGTGCTATCTCTGGCTTCTGATGTGCCAGGGTTGCATGTTGTGTTGCTGCTACGGGCCAACCGGCTATCTTCGCCCGCGCAAACCGGGTCATGAGTGTCGTGAGGGCTGCCATAAATTTTGGCTTCTCTTGGCCGAGACGTCGGGCGAGCCACTCGTCACGTATGTTATGTTTAAAGGCCGCTAGGGCTTCGGCATCCGGACAGTCGACAATTTGGTTCTTTTTAATTAAGAACCGAGTCCAGAATTTCCTGGCTGACTCTTCGAGCTGCTGTGTTATGTGACTTAAATCGTCATCATCCGGTGGCCGCACATAAGAGCCCTGGAAGTTGTCCAGGAATGAGTCTGCCAGGTTCTCCCAGCTTCCGATGGAGTTTGTCGACAAGCTATTCAGCCAATGTCGAGCCGGCCCCTTGACATTTAGTGGGAGATACTGGATGGCGTGTAGATCATCCCCGCGGCCATGTGAATGTGGAGGAAGAAATCCTCTATCCATACCGCGGGATCTGTAGTGTCGTCATATGATTCAATGTTCACGGGTTTAAACCCTTCTGGGAATTCATGATTCATTACTTCATCAGTGAATCATAGGGGGTGTGCGGCGCCTCTATGCCGGGCTATACCACGACGCAGTTCATACGAGTCTTGTCTACTGTGTTCGGCCCGGCCGGATTTGCTTTTAGTATATCCGGCGTGACGGTTGTCGTCACACGTTGGGGTGCGCCCCCGTGATCCATAGACCGATCTTTTATGTCCTGATTTGTTTTCCAATACTTCTCGCAGGTCCTGCGTGTTACCATGGGCCGTGGTATTTTTGCTTGACAGGCGACGGGGTGCGGGCTGGACTTTGGGCTGATATGCCGCTTTGTCTCGGCCACGAGGTGGCCGGTCAGCCGCATCATACGCTGGTAGTGTAGGCTTTAATGCTTCCTCCTCGAGCTGGGGTAGCAACCTGCACTTTGGGTAACTTTTGGTTGGGCGCTCGAGTTCATATTCCTCGGCTACCAGCACCTCGGTCCATCTATCTGCTAGCAGATCTTGATCAACTTGAAGCTGTTGTTGCTTTTTCTTCAGGCTTTTTGCTGTGGCTATAAGCCGGCGCTTGAAGCGCTCCTGCTCGACGGGATCCTCAGGCACGATAAATTCTTCGTCCCCGAGGCTCACCTCGTCATCGGAGAGGGGCATGTAATTGTCTTCCTCTGATTCTCCGTTTGCCGCCTATTAGGGCTAGCTTGCCCATCCTCCCGCTCGAAGCCTGGCTGGAGGGTATTGTCTTCGTCTTCGGCACTGTCCGCAACGTTATTGTCTCTTGTGCCGGTATCACTACTTTTGCTATGGCGGGGCTTAGAGTGGCACCGATGATGCCGGTGCTTAGATTGCTTCTCGAGGGGATTATCCTCCGTTGCCTTATTGCCCTCGCTTTCTTTGGGGGTGTCCTCCATGTATATATCATATGATGAGGTGGCTGTCCAGCACCCTGTGGGCGGTGGTTCCTGTTCTTCTCCTGCATCGTCGTCCATATTGTCGATGTCTTCGGAGCCGAAATCAAGCATGTCGGTTAAGTCATTGACAGTGGCAATTAAGTGGGTGGTGGGTGTGGAATGAATTTCTTCGTCGTTCACTTCCCACTCAAGCCGGACATAGTTCGGCCAAGGGTCTCCTGACAAGGAGAGAGACCTCAATGAATTTAGCACGTCGCCCAAGGGCGAGTGCTGAAAGTTGTCCGCGGAGGTAAACTCCATGATCGGTACCCAATCAGATTCGATAGGCACGGACGCAGGCAGTTCGGAGCCTGTGGCCGGGGACGAATCCAAGGGTCCGGAAACATAGGTCTTATAGGATGTGAAGTCAGTATTCGGCTCTATCGCTGCTGGGTGAGCGGCTTCCGTGGCGGGGCCCATCCACCCGTCCTTGGACGGCACGATCTTTTCCGGTTTGAGGGCCGAAGTAGCCACATGTGTGATCTCCCGAACACCGTCCGACGGCAGAGCTAAGTCATGCTCGTGGCAACTGTGCGGCGCACCTGACATGGGCTCGAACGCGTTAAAGAAAAAGTCTCCCTAGATGTCGGCAGTATAGTTCAAGCTTCCAAACCTGACCTGATGGCCAAGGGCGTAGCTCTTGATCTGCTCCAGATGGCCAAGAGAATTGGCCCGCAGTACGAAGCCGCCGAATACGAAGATCTGTCCCGGGAGAAAAACCTCACCCTGGATCGCATCATTGTCGATGACCGAAGGAGCCATCAAGCCTTATGGTGACGACATAGTGGAAATCTCAATGAAAGCACCAATGTCGGTGTCAAAACTGGCGGATCTCGGGTAGGGGGTCCCGAACTGTGCGTCTAAGGCAGATGGTAATAGGAGGCGGGGGACACAATGTTTACCCAGATTCGGGCCCTCTCGATGGAGGTAATACCCTACTTCCTGCTTGATTGATCTTGATGATATGAGTACTACAAGAGTTGATCTACCACGAGATCGTAGAGGCTAAACCCTAAAAGCTAGCCTATGATTATGATTGTTGTTGTCCTCCGGACTAAACCCTCCGGTTTGTATAGACACCGGAGGGGGCTAGGGTTACACAGAGTCGGTTACAAGGGAGGAGATCTACATATCCGAATTTCCAAGCTTGCCTTCCATGAAAATGAGAGTCCCACCCGGACACGGGATGAAGTCTTCAATCTTGTATCTTCATAATCCAGCAATCCGGTCAAAGGATATAGTCCGGCTGTCCGAGGACCCCCTAATCCAGGACTCCCTCACTAAGTACTGCCACTAGTCGTGGGAGGGAGCCCCCGAGGCCCGAGGGCGGCACTCCTGAGACTCCGGGGCGTGTACAACCCCACTCATTATTATGTGAGAGTGTCACGAGCGGAGATTCTTTACAAGCACTGGGCCTTGCTTCATAGGCACTGGGTAGAACTTCCTGAGGTGTTGGATGTTCCACGCGTTCTGGATGGGTACCCCATCCTGCGTCTCCAGGCGCGTGGAGCCAGGCTTGGAGACGTGGGCAACCCGAAACGGGCCCTCCCACATGGGTGAGAGCTTGTGCAGCCCTTCCCTAGAGAGCACCCGCCTCAGGATAAGGTCACCCACCTCGAGCGTCCTGGAGCGGACGCTGTGGCAGTGGTACCGCCGCAGTGGTACCTTGTAGCTCGAAGCGAGGCTTCCCGGTGGCGTTCCTCCCCCAGCACGAGATCCATCCCCCGCATGGCATCCTGCTGTGTTTCATCAAACGCCAGGACCCGCGCAGAGCGATGCCTGACCTTGTGTGGGAGAACCGCTTCTGCTCCGTAGACGAGGAAGGACGGGGTCTTGCCTGTCGGCCTGGTGGCGGTGGTGCAGATGGACCACAGCACGGACTAGAGCTCGTCGTGCCAGCCCCTGCCGCAGGCCCCGGGCTTCTTCTCGAAGGTCCTTGTCTTGAGACCCCTCAGGACCTCTGCGTTGGCATGTTTGTCCTGTCTATTGCTCCTGGGGTGCGCCATGGAGGCATAGCAGATCTGCGTTCCAAGGTTAGCACAATATGTTCTGAAGAGATTGCTAGTGAATCGTGAGCCGTTGTCGGTGATGATGCGGTTAGGGACCCCGAATTGGCTTACGAGGCTTCTGATGAACTTGACTGCTGCCCCGGCCGGGATGGTGCAGACAACTTCCACTTCCGCCCACTTGGTGAATTTGTCAAGGCGACATGGAGGTAGCGGTAGCCTCCTGGCGCTCGTGGGAACGGACCCAGTGTATGTCGGATTTCGGGTTCCGATAGACCGTTGAGGTTTGAACACTGGGGGCGCGTGGAGATCTCTCCCCTACCGATCTACGTCCGATCCTCTCATGCGAACTAACATGAAAATGATGAACAACACAGGAGACACAAGGTTTATACTGGTTCGGGCCACCGTTGTGGTGTAATACCCTATTCCAGTGTGTGGTGTGGTGGATTTGCCTCTGGGGCTAATGATGGACAGTACAAGGGAAGAACAGCCTCGCGAGGGGTGTTCTTGAGCTAGTGCGGTGTGCTCTACTTAGTCTCTACTGGTTTTTCTCTCTCTTCCCTTTTCCCCTCTTCTCCTTTGTGGAGGCTAGCTCTATTTATAGAGGCCCTGGGCCTCTCCCCGAATAATTGAGCGGGAAGGGCGCCAACAATTGGCCATTTTGAAGGGGAACATCTAGTACAATTTATCCTGACCAAAGGTGGTCTTCGGCTGCCAAAAGCACTGGTGACGACGCCGTCTTGGGCTCCATGGTGACCTCCGTCCGGCCGTCCGGCTGGTCTTGGTCACGTTGCACCGGAATGGTAACCTTTGCCAGATACCTTGGCTTGTGCTTGCCCCCTTTGCACCAAAGGGGAAACAAGGACCCTGCGCAGGCCGACGCCCGCCTGGCGCTCGCCTGGCCTTAATCGTCATGGCTTGCGTCATGGGATCCTCGTGAGGTACCCTTGCATTGATGTCTCTGCCTCCTCGTGAGCCTGCCTGGTGAGGCCGCTCTTGAGGAAGCTTCCTGTCGTCCGCCCCACGAGGCTTGGCCCCTAGCGAGGGTCTTGAGCTTGGGCTGATGAAGATGGGCCGCGCTGGGCCCCCACCTGAGCCATGCCACAGGCTGCAGGTAGGCAAGTCTGGGGACCCCCATTCCTAGAACACCGACAGTAGCCCCCGGGCCCAAGGCGCGCGCGGGCATGGCTTAGCAGAGACGCGAAGGGGCAAGCCCGAAGTGCCGCGGGCCCTAACAGCCTGCGGCCTTGGGCGCCGCATGGCCGTTGATTGGATGTGGGCGTCTGCACTTCCCACGACGCCTCGGCAACCGCACGACTTGACAAGTCCCTGCATGCAGAGATATGGGTCATGATTACCTGAGGTCATGGTGCTCGGTGGTTGGCCTTCCTCGGCTATAAGTACGGGGCTGTGTGAGCTCCGCCAGTTAACCCTTTTCCATTACTCCTCCTCTTCTTCTTCCTCATCCTTGCTTCCTCTTGCACCAATAGCATCGATCTGCCGGATTTTAGCTGAGGAGAAGGGAAAGGCCCCCAGAGAGGGTCCTGACCCCCTCCCGCCGAAGAAGCGGCCAATCCTCTGTCACCGGGGCGAGGGCGCCTGGTAGGAGGTGTCGAGGCCGTGGTACGAGCGGCTACCGCCTGGGTTTCCGCTGCCCTTGTACGCCCGCGTCGTAGGCCCTAGGGGGGAGGGCACCGAGCAACACAAACAGCATCACCGTCGACGCCGGCGAGTCACAATGGTGCGCGTCATCCCCCCTGGAGTCCACGTGGAGCGCTCCTCTCGCGAGCTTGTGCTCCACACCACCATGCCTCCAATTTCGTGGATCCGCCTTCCTCCCTCCTTCGCCTTCAAGATGTCACCGAGCGCGGCCCTGGAGCTCTGGCTGCAGCACGCCAACTGTGGCACCCCTACAACCGGAGCGGTGGTCGCGGTCGTCGCTCCGGGCAAGGTCTTCATGACCCGAGGTTGGGGTGAGATTGCCTAGGTCTGTCACGCAGACGGTGCCTTGGTGATCCATCTTGAATACGACGGCGCCTCCTTGATGTTCTTCAAGGTCTTTGATGCAGAAGGACGCCAGCTGGAATACTGCCCTAAGGGAAGCGGCAGTGGTGACGAACTGGCGAGGACCAGCCCCGCCTGTTGGTCCTCCTGCAGCTCCTCGGGCAACAGCGGAGGGACTGAGGGCCTCAGCGGCTCCACCGAACTCCTCGCGACCCCGGAGACGAGCGACGACAACTACGAGCCTCCAAGCTCGCGCCGCGCTTGGAGTGGGGCAGCTGCATCGGGCTGCCGACGCCACTGATCTGGATGGGATTGGCGCCGTCACTGGGCAACCCACTGTTGATGATGGTGTCGCTTGGGGAGGTGCTAGGAAGTAGCATCCCTTAGGGTTAGCACCTTCTGTTCCCTGCGAGGAATTAAAGCAGCACCCCGCGGGGGTATGTAAGGCGTCTGCCGTGCCTTTTGTAAATACTATATCCTTAATATGAATTGGCGTGAGGTGTCCGTTCTGTTCCGGCTAAGCTCCCCCTTTCTATCCTCACGAGGACTTGGTGCTCTACGCTGACAGGTCCCAGTCCCCAGGCAAGCTTCAGCCGTCGCTGGTATGCCAGGTCGCGATGCCATGGTCAAGGCCAGGAGGTGAGTGTCCTGAGGTCCGGTAAGAGCCCCCGAGTTGCGATGCTCGGGAGGTCCCCTTTAGCGCTCAAGCAGTCCTTGCTGGGCGAGAAAGGAAGGTAGCGTTGCCGTGACAGAGTTGCACTGGGCGGGTATTTATCGCTGCGTTGGTCTAGCTCTTGCGAGGGCGCGACTTATCTTGTGCGTCTGATGTTGTTCCTCGGAGAGGCGCCCGGCCCGAGAGGCGGTGGCCGAGGTACTGCTGGGTTAGGCCCTCGCGAGCTTCTTCCCACTCCCCTGCACTTTCCTAAACGCTCTACGTCCTCAGGTCCTGGCCCTTGAGCAAGCTCAGCCGCCGCTGGTATCACAGTTCGCGATGCCGTGGGTCAAAGCCAGGGGGTGAGGGCTGGAGAGCCAGTAGGACCCATGAGTCGCGATGCTTAGGTACCCCCCTTTAAGGTGCAAGTGGTCCGTGCCGAAGAGGGGGAGAGAGAGCTCATGATGCCCCCAACGTTGCTCCTGGAGTAGGTCCTGCACACCAATCATGAGGAGAAACAAGGCCTGTCGTTACGGTTGCCGGCCAACCTATGGTCACTCCGAGGGAGCGGTCAGGGCACTGAGGGCCTGGTGAGGTGGCGCCATGAGGGGCTGCCACGGCTAGAGCTCGACCACTCAGGTTTACCAACGCTGCAGGGACGGACCTGTGCGCACGCGCCGTGCCAAAGCGAGCGGCTCTTTAGATAGGCGTCGTTCGAGCAGGTGATTAGGTCAGGTATGTTAAGCACATAGGAGGAAATCCAATTTCAAGCAAGCGCAGGTAAAAGCAACTGCCGCTGGGTCGGGCCCGAGCGGCATGGGGATGAAGCAGCCCGAGGGGCGCCCCCAACATGGTAAGTAAAGAGCACAAACAAAATGGATACATGCGGCGGGGACGGACCCACGTGGCCTGGGAATGGTGCAGCCCTGTCGGCGCTCCCAGCTAAAAGTAGAACTCTGAAAGATGTCACCTGGTGCTGTTGAAGATGAAGTGATGCTAAGGAAGTGAGCGATGTGCGGTGAAGACGTCGGCCCTCATGAGCCCCCAGGCCCAGGGGCCTCGGGAAGCTCCGGTGGCGCGTGCAGTTCTTCGGGGACCATCGCCACCTCCGCCAGGACCGCGCGATGCCTGACCTCCTGAGCTTCCAGAATGCTCCTCAACAGGCGCTGATATGCGGCGACTGTGCTCGGCAGACCGAAGGGCATGAGAATGTAGCTGTGAGGTGGTCCCTCACAGCGCCCTACGACCGAAGGCCATAGGCGCTCCTGGGACGCAGCTCGGTTGAGCCCTGGTACGTCGACGCAGACGCGCAGTCCTCCATCCTCGCCTGGATGTGGGGCCACGGCAGGTAAGCGGTGGCTGCCGCGCATGACTCTGGACTCTTGTAGCTCATGGGTGTGCCTTGCGATGAACTCCTGAGGGTTGGTCTCCTTTGACTTGTACCTTCCTAAGGGAAGCGTTCTTGAAAGCACCCCTCCAAGTGGTGCCCGAGCGCCTCCCCCGTGACCTTGGCAAGGTCGGCGGCTCTCCAAGAGAGAGCCCCCGAGCCCTGCCTTAGGAGGGCACTGGGCGCGCCTTCCTATGCGTGAGAGGGTGGCGCTCCCTGATCGGGCGCGAATCCTGATGCAATACCTCCGGAGGTGCCTGCCTCCTTGTGGCTCGGGCCAGGTGAGGTATTCTTCTTCTTGAGGGTCGCCTCGGGAGGCCTCCCGCTCCTGTGATCTAGATCTTCAATTGTTGTGTCTTGTTACACACGCTCAAGCGAGCACACTGCGTCCCTTTCTTCACAGGGTACGGTGATGACTCCACCGCTTCCTGGCATCTTGAGGACATTGTTGCCATGGTGAGTCACTGCCATAAACTTGGCTAGGGATGGGTACCCAAGGATGGCGTTGTACGACAGGCAGATGTGAGCGACGTCGAAGTCGATGAGCTCGGTGCGGTAGTTGTTGCGTTGCCCGAAGGTGACCGCAAGGCGAACCTGCCCAATTGGAACAGTGGAACCATCGTTGACTCCTGAGAAAGGCTTGGTCGGCTGAAGCTGGTCATACGGCACTTGGAGATTGTCGAACGTCTCGATGGATAGGACGTTGAGTCCTGCCCCGCCATTGATGAGGGTCCTGGTGACCTTCACATTGCTGATGACTTGGGAGCAAAGCATCGGGAGGATTCCGGCCGTTGCCGCACACTTGAGCTGGTCTGCGGAACTGAATGTGATTGCGCAAGTAGACCACCTGAGAGGGCGCGTGGCCTCAAGCTTGAGAAGGACTGCATTCACCTCATGAGCAAACTGCTTGAAGATGCGATGTGAGGCTGGGGCCTGGGCGCCACCCAAGATGCAAGCAATTGCACGCGGCTCTTGGAAGCCCCTAGCCCCATCGTCTTGGTGTTGGTCTTCGTTCCTCCTTGGTGGAGGCGGCAGAGGAGGGAGGACTGCGTTGCCGTGCGGGTGGCCCTCACGAGGCTGGTCCCTCCAGCCTCCCTCGCGAGGCTGGTCCTGCCAGCGGTCCTCGCGAGGGCGGTCATGCCATCCCTTGTGAAGGCCACGGTCTTCCCATAGTCCGCCACCTCTTCCTCCTCCTCGGCCATAGCCCCTGTCATTGTGCTCTAGGCGTCGGCCGATTCGCCCATCTCGCACGGCTCTGAGATCTGGACATTCGTTGGTGTTGTGGGTGTGGAGGTCGTGGTACACGCAGTACCGTCCGCCCTTGGATGACTCGGGCTGATCCCTGCCTCGCTTGGTGTCCGGTTCCGCTGCTAGCACGACAGCCCCCTTGCACTTCATGTCTTTGGCCTTGAGCTTCTTTTCTTCTGGGTCGGTTGCCGGGAGCTCGAGGAGGGAGAGACGCCCTTCCTCAGCCCTGGCGCACTTGGTTGCCAAGTTGAACAGCTCCAGGGATGTGCACAGGTCTTCATGGATTGCTAGCTCTTCCTTCATCTTGATGTCGCGCACGCCGTCGGAGAATGCTGAGATGATAGCTTCTTCAGTTACCTTGGGGATCTTGAGGCGAGCGTAGTTGAAGCGCTGGATGTACTTCTGCAGGGTTTCTCCTGGCTGTTGCTTGATGCGGCGCAGGTCGCTCACGGCCGGGGGCCGGTCGCGAGTGCCCTAGAAGTTGGCGATGAAGGGGGTGCGCATCTCGCTCCAGGAGGAGATCGTGCCGGGAGCCAGGTTCAGGAGCTAGGTGCGGGCGCCGTCCTTGAGCGCCATGGGGAACCAATTCGCCATGACCTTTTCGTCTCCGTGGGCGGCTACGATGCCCAGCTCATAGAGCTGCAGGAACTCCTCGGGTCCGCTGTGCCATTGTAGCAGGGAGGGAGGTCAGGCTTGAACTTGCCTGGCCATGTGACGCCACGTAGCTCGGGGGTGAAGGCGAGGCAGGCCGCCGTGGCCACCGGCGCCCTTTGCTGGTGCTGGACTTGTTCTTGCGGGTCACCATGCGCCGCCACTGGGAGCAGCGCGGGGTCTTGTCGTGGAGGCGCTGGGGCGTGACCATGGCGCGCCAGCACTGGTAGCGCACGAGCACCTTCCCAGGGACATGGGATCTCTTGGCAGCTCCCTTCTTGCTGCACAGGCGCCGGACATGGAGGGTCCCGCCCGGGGGCTGCGCGCCTTGGAGCCAAGGCACCTTCTTGGGGAGGAGGCGGCGGAGGCGCCTCCTGATCCTCGCCCCCTGCACGGGATGGAGGGCGAGGCAGCGAGAGGGACCGCAAGGGGGAGCCCCCGGCGGCACTGACGAGCTCGGTGATGCGGGCGAGCTAGTCCTAGTAGAGGTCATCGACGGGGCAATAGTGCAGGAGCTCCCGCGCCAAGAGAAGTGAGGCGTGCGCATCCATGGGTGCGCAACGGGCGTGGGATGACGAGCCAGCTGGAGTCAGCGATGGGGTGGCGGTGCGGCCATCCCGCCGCATCGAAGGATGCTGGGATGAGGCCTGCTGCTCGTTCCCCGCCGGGCCGGTGGCGGCGTTGGCGGGGGCGACGGGGAACAACGAGGGGGGCTGCCGACGGGCGCCGTCTGGGCGATGGGAGTGGCGCGAGTAGCCCGGCGCTCGGCACGAACCCGACGAGCGTCAGCCATGGACACGACGGAAGATCACACGCGAACAGCGGAAGAAAGATTCCGGCGCCCACCTACCTGGTGCGCCAAATGTTGGATTTCAGGTTCCGGCAGACCCTTGAGGTTCAAACACTGGGGTGAGTGCGGAGATCTCTCCCCTATCGATCTACGTCCGATCCTCTCGTGCGAACTAAGATCAAAATGATGAACAACACAGGAGACACGAGGTTTATACTGGTTCGGGCCACCGTTGTGGTGTAATACCCTACTCCAGTGTGTGGTGTGGTGGATTTGCCTCTTGGGCTGATCATGGACAGTACAAGGGAAGAACAGCCTCGCGAGGGGTGTTCTTGAGCTAGTGCGTTGTGTTCTACTTAGTCTCTACTGGTTTTTCTCTCTCTCTCTCTCTCTCTCTCCCCTTTTTCCCTCTTCTCCTTTGTGGAGGCTAGCTCTATTTATAGAGGCCCCGGGCCTCTCCTCGAATAATTGAGCGGGAAAGGCGCCAACAATTGACCATTTTGAAGGGGAACATCTAGTACAAGTTATCCTGACCAAAGGTGGTCTTCGACTGCCAAAACCACTGGTGATGACGTCGTCTTGGGCTCCACGGTGACCTCCGTCCGGCCGTCTGGCTGGTCTTGGTCTCGTTGCACCGGAATGGTAACCTTTGCCTGATACCTTGGCCTGTGCTTGCCCCGTTTGCACCAAAGGGGAAACAAGGACCCTGCGCAGGCCGGCGCCCGCCTGGCGCCCGCCTGGCCTTGATCGTCATTGCTTGCGTCATGGGATCCTCGTGAGGTACCCTTGCATTGATCTCTCCGCCTCCTCGCGAGCCTGCCTGATGAGGCCGCTCTTGAGGAAGCTTCCTGTCATCCGCCCTGCGAGGCATGGCCCCTCGCAAGGGTCTTAAGCTTGGGCTGATGAAGATGGGCCGCGCTGGGCCCCCACCTGAGCCACGCCGCAGGCCGCAGGCAGGCAAATCTGGGGACCCCCATTCCCAGAACGCCGACAGTATATCCAGCCCCCAGACCGCGAACGGCCATGAGAGCAGGATAGTCTGGAGCTCCTAAGCATGCTGGTGGATCTTCTTGGCATGGAACTGGCAGGCATCACAAGATTTCACTAGTTCTGCCGCGTCGTTGAGTGCCGTGGGCTAGTAGAACCCGCTGCGGAAAGCTTTGCCGACCAAGGTGCTCGACAACGAGTGGTGCCCGCAGTCTCCGCCATGTATGTCAGCCAGCAACTCCTTCCCCTGTTCCCTGGAAATGCATCATAGAGTAACATCTTTTGGCCACTTTGTGTATACTGACCGTCCTGAATATAGTACGCCGTAGCCTGCCGGGCCACGCGTTCCGCGTCTTCCTCCTTCTCCAGCAACGTGCCTTTCTTCAGGTACGCCTTGAGCTCTTCGATCCACCACCCCTCCTGAGGCTCGAGCGCTAAGACCAGGCATGCTACCAAGGTCGTGCCACAGGTTGGGGCTGGCAAGGCCGGAGGCTGGGGGAGTTCCTCCTGAGATGGCACCGGCTCCGCAGGCATAGGTGCTGCCGAAGGCTTGAAGAGCCGCTCCTCGAAGACGCCAGGCTCTTGGGGTTGTCGCTTGGCTTCTCTTCTGGCGATGTCATCGGCATCTTTGTTGGTGCCACGAGGTACATGCTGTAGTTCCAGGCCCAGGAACTACTTCTCCATTTTGTGCACCTCCGCGAGGTATGCCTCCATGTGCTCATCCTTCGGCTCGTACACCTTGTTGGAGAAGTTGACGAGGAGCCGCGAGTCTTCCTTGATAGTGAGGTGCTTCACTCCCAAGGCCACTGGCGCTTTGAGGCTGGCGATGAGACCTTCATACTCTGGGATGTTGTTGGAGACCTTCTCGCCCCACTGGAAGCAGAGCTGCACGGTGTAGTAAAGCTTGTCCTAAGTGGGCGAGATAAGAACGGCTCCAGCCCCCGCGCCCTGACGTGCGAACGCGCCGTCAAAGTACATGACCCAACCATCTAGCGCCTCACTTCCTGGTGAGAGGGATCGGTTCTCGCCTGCTTCGAGATCCAGGGCGTCAGTCCATTCCGCCACGAAGTCGGCGAGCGCAGCCCCCTTGATGACTCTAGTTGTGTTGAACTCTAGGTCGTAAGAATCAGCTTAAAGAACGGCAATGCACGCTCCCCTAGCTTGGAGATGAAGCGTCCTAGTGAAGTCACGCAGCCTGCAAGCTTCTACATCTCCTTGAGGTTTTGTGGTGGGCTCATGTCTTCAATTGCCTTGACCTTCTCCGGGTTGGCCTCGATCCCCCTGTGAGACACTAGGAAGCCCAGCAACTTGCCTGAAGGGACACCGAACACGCACTTCTCTGGGTTGAGCCCCAGATCCACCTGGCACAGGCTCGCGAAGGTCTCCTCCAGGTCCTGAATCAGAGTTCTTGCCTGCCGAGACTTCACCATAATGTCGTCGACGTAGGCCTCAGCGTTTCTTCCGAGCTGCTGCCCCAAGGCGATTTTGCATCAGTCGTTGGAAGGTTGCTCCCGCGTTGCGCAGTCCGAACGGCATGCAGGTGTACCAGTACACCCCGCACGGGGTCAGGAAGGCTGTCTTTTCCTCGTCTTCCACTGCCATCTTGATCTGGTGATCTGGTGGTAGCCTGAGAATGCATCCAGGAAACACAGCAGGTCGCACTCGTCAGTGGAGTCGACAATTTGGTCGATGCGCGGCAGCTGGAACCGGTCTTGAGGGCAAGCTTTGTTGAGGTTGGTGAAATCAACACACATGCACTCCTTCCCTCCTTTCTTTGGCACAACGATCGGGTTCGCCAGCCACTCTGGGTACCGGACTTCGCGAATGACACCCGCTACCTCCAGCATGCGAGTTTCCTGAATGATGAAGGACTGCTTCTCTGTGAATTGCCGTCTTGCCCTGTGCTTCACAGGGCGCACGTTGGGGCACACCCTCAGGTGACGGTCGACCACTTTCCTCGGGACCCCAGCCAGCTGCTTGGGTTCCCAAGAAAATACTTCCCTGTTCGCCCGCAAGAAGTCCACCAACTCTTTTTCCTGATCTGGGGCAAGATCGGCGCCTATGGTGAAGGTGGCGCCAGAGGTCCCGTCTTTGTCGAGCGGTATTTGCTTCTTCCTGGCTTGACCCTGAGTGAATAGCGGCTTCTTCTTGGTCGGCGCAGCCCCCTTGGTTCCGGACACTGCCTTCTACCGCCATAGTCTTGAAGGTGAGCTTGAGGGCCGCCACGGCTTCCTTCATGTCCCCGATCACGGTGAGGACGTCCTTACTTCCTGGCATCTTCATGAGGTTGTAGGCCGGATGAGTGGCCGCAGTGAACTGGGCCAGCGCCGGGTACCCGAGGATGGCGTTGTATGGCAAGCCGATGCGGGCGATGTTGAAGTCGATCAGCTCGGTGCGGTAGTTGTCACATGTGCCGAAGGTCACGGGGAGGCGGATCTGCCCCAGGGGGTCGGAGAAGCCGCCACTGACCCCAGAAAAAGGCTTGCTGGGGCGGAGCCGCTCGAGTGGTACGTTAAGGAGGCTGAAAGCCTCTATGGAGAGCACGTTGAGGCCGGCGCCCCTGTCGATGAGGGACTTGGTCACGGCTACGCCGTAGATGGTGGGCGTGTAGAGCATCGGGAGCATGCCCGAGCCGACGGTGTTGACTGGGTGATCCCCCGAGCTGAAGATCAGGTCGGCCTTGGGCGCCACCAAACCCGGAGGAGCCCCCTGCCATGTGGAGGCGGCGCTGACCTGGCAAAAGAACGGCTTGATGTGTTGGTCCGAGGGTGGCGCCAGCGAGCCACCGAGGAGAGCCGCGACGACCAGGGGTGCTGGTCCCCCGAAGCGCACGATGAAGAGGTCGCGCAGCTCCTCCCAAGAGGCCACGGAAGATTATGGTAGATGGAGGAGCCAGGCACGTGGCACGCCAGCTAGGGCAATTGGGCGCCAGTTGGCCAGGACCTTACAGTCGCCCCCGACCTCCAAGACGGCTTCGTAACGGGGAGACATCTCTGGCTTGAACTTGTGCGGCCACTGCACCTGCCGCAAGGCGAGGGTGAAGGCCCGGAGCCCTCCGGCGCTATGGAGGGCGCCCGTCGATCAAGTCGGAGAAGGGGCGGCGTCCATGGGAGTCGGTCGGAGAGGCGAGGCCGTCGATAGGAAAGGCTTCGGTGCACCCCTACCTGTCGCGCCACATGTCAGATTTCGGGTTCCAGCAAAACCCTTGAGGTTCGAACACTGTGGTGCGCACGAACATCTCACCATCTCTAGCTCGCACACTCAACGATCTCATGGCCTCACTCGATGAACCCAAAGAACACGAGACACAAGATTTATACTAGTTCGGGCCACCGTTGTGGTGTAATACCCTACTCCAATGCGGTTTGGTGGATTGCCTCTTGGGCTATGGATGAACACTTACAAGGGAAGAACAGCCTCCTGAGGAGAGGTGTTCTTGGGCTTGGTGAGCTTGTGTGAGGCTAAGGATGGAATGGCTCCGATCCAAGATCATATCGATCCCCAGCTATGGTGGTGGCTAGTCCTATTTATAGAGTCCCTGGTCCTCTTCCCAAATATTGAGCGGGAAGGGATCTCACAAAAGCCAAATTCGACGGGAGAAACTAGTACAAGTTATCCTAACAAAAGTAGTCTTCGCCTGCCAAAGGCTCTAGTGGTGACGCCATCCTGGGCTCCACGGTGACCTCCGTCCTGCCGTCCTGGTCTTGGTCTTGTTGCACCGATATGGAAACCTTTCCCTGATGCCTAGGAACTCCTCGCCTGCGCTTGCCTCCTTAACACCAAAGAGGAAACGAGGACACTATGGGCGGTGGCACCCGCCTAGTCTTGATCGTCACGGCTTGCGTCAGTGGAACCTCGTGAGGTTCACCTTGCCTTGATATCTCCGCCCCTCGCGAGCGAGCCTGGTGAGGCCGCCCCTGAGGAGGTCTTGCATCGTCTGCCTCGCGAGGCTTGGCCCCTCACGAGGGTCTTGGGTGTCTGCTGGTGAAGATGGGCCGTACAGGGCCGCTGGAGGAGCCATGCCGTGGGCCGCAGGCAGGTAAGTCTGGGGACCCCCATTCCTTGAACGCCGACAAGGTTGTCTAGTTTACAATCCTGTTGAGAAAACCTGGCAGCCATCTTCACTTCATCGTACACCAGGCTGACCGGAATTTCCTGTCCATTGGATCCTCGAAGTCCGACCCGTGCCATATGAATTGGATCAAGTCCTGTGTACCGCGTGTTCACCATGGCCTAGGATTCCCAAGCACCTTCTCGGCAGGTTGATATCTTCCATAGCCCAAAACGGCACCGAGCTCCCTTGAATAAATTAAGGAGTTCCTCCATACTTCCTAGAGGAGAATCGGCTATCCATAAAGCCTTGGCGATGTTTCCTTCAAGCATACTGAATATGCCGCCTCTCATCTTTCAGTTCTCCTTCAAGGCGTCTGCCAGTTGGGCTCGCACGTCTTTCAGCTCTTCACCTAGCTGGGTGTTGGCATCCTGCAGCTTGTTCTTCTCATCCCTGGTCTGTGTCATTACACGCTAACCCGCGGCCTCTTGCCTTTCGGCATGTTGTTTAGCCACCTGTGCGGCCTTCAGTTTCTCTTCCATCTGATCCAACGATCCTGCCACCGTAAATACAACCGTGTTTATTTTAATTAACATTAACCGAACATGATTATATTTTCTGGACAGAAGGGGACATTACTAGTCGGTGCCTCTTTGGACTTCTCCAGTTCGGCGCTAACAGTAGTTAGCTATGGACCCTTAGGTATGTTGTAAGCTACTCACGCATCATCGGAAGGGCAGCAAGGTTGATGTCGAGGCCCTTCATGATCAAACCCCCCTCCCACGGAGTACCGCAATAGGACCCAAGATGGGATTTCACGGGACCAAAAATCTTGCGGTGGCAGAAAAGTACTTTTGGTGTGCCCTCTGACATAAGGGGAATATTTGGGAATTTATAGTGATGGAGTTAGGGTTGGAAGGTCTCCGAGGGCCCATAAGCCTGGGGCGCCCCCAAGGGCTTGTGGCCTCCTCGTAGGTCTTCTGGACTCCTCCCAAAGCTTCCTAGGTTTCTTCTAGTCCAAGAAAAACCATCGTATAGTTTTATTCTGTTTGGACTCCGTTTGGTTGATTTTCTGTAAAAGCAAAAACAAGGAAAACATAATCTGGCATTGGGCACTACGTTAATAAGTTAGTCCCAAAAATAATATAAAATAGCATATTAATGCATATAAAACATCCAAAACAGATAATATAATAGCATGGACCAATAAAAATTATAGATATGTTGGAGACATATCAAGCATCCCCAAGATTAATTCCTGCTCGTCCTTGAGTAGGTAAATGATAAAAACAGAATTTTTTATGTGGAATGCTACCTAACATATTTATCAATGTAATTCCTCTTATTGGGGCATGAATATTAAAATCCGTAAGATTCAAAACAACATTTTAATATTGACATAAAAACAATAATATTTCAAAGCATATTAGTAAAGCAATCATGTCTTCTCAAAATACCATGGCTAAAGGAAGTTATCCCTACAAAATCATAAAGTCTTGTCATGTTCTATCCTCATCGCACAAAATATTTATCATGCACAACACCGATGACAAGCCAAGCAATTGTTTTATACTTTTAATGTTCTCAAGCCTTTTTCAACTTTCACGCAATACATGAGCATGAGCCATGGATATAGCACTATAGGTGGAATAGAAGGTGATTGTGAGGAGAAGACAAAAAGGGAGAAAGTGTCACATCAACTTGGCAAATTAATGGGCTACAGAGATGCCCATCAATTCATATTGATGCAAGTGAGTAGGGATTGCCATGCAACGGATGCACTAGAGCTATAACTGTATGAAAGCTTAAAAGAAAACTAAGTGGGTGTGCATCCAACTTGCATGCTCACGAAGACCTAGGGAAATTTGAGGAAGCCCATCATTGGAATATACAAGACAAGTTCTATAATGAAAATTTTTCACTAGTATATGAAAGTGATAAAATAGGAGACTCTCTATCATGAAGAACATGGTCCTATTTTTTGAAGCACAAGTGTGGAAAATGATATTAACATTGTCCCTTCTCTCTTTTTCTCTCATTTTTTAATCCAGGCTCTTTGGCCTCTTTATTTTTTTATTTGGGCTGCTTGGCCTCTTTTTATTTTTATGTCCGGCGCCTCATCTCGACTTATGGGAGAATCATAGCATCCATCATCATTTCCTCAAATGTGACAATGCTCTAATAATGATGATCATCACACTTTTATTTTCTTACAACTCGATACTAGAAAAAAGATATGACTCTATATGAATGCCTCCGGCGGTGTACCAGTATGTGCAATGATCTAGCTTGACATGTATAAAATATGAAGGGTGGACAAGCCACAAATACTATACCAACTACATGATCATGGAAACCAATATGAGAATGATTGTGCGTGCCATAATAAACGGAACGGTGGAAGTTGCATGGCAATATATCTCGGAATGGCTATGGAAATGCCATAATAGGTAGGTATGGTGGCTGTTTTGAGGAAAGATATATGGTGGGTTTATTGCACCCGCAAAAGTTGTGGGGTACTAGAGAGGCTGGCAAGGGTGGAAAGGGTGAGAGTGCGTATAATCCATGTGACGCGGGAAACCCCGGCCACCTATGGGACCAGATGGCCCCTTGCTAGCTTGGCAGGGGGGTGTCGCGTTGCACAACGAGCAGATGAGCGTGGGGTAGCACGGGAGAGATCACAAAGACATTTTTACCCAGGTTCGGACCACCGCGAGGCATAAAACCCCAGTCCTTCTTTTGTGGATTGATGGTGGAAAAGTGGTGGTGGGGCATAGTACACTTTCCTGGCAGGGGTTTCCTCAGGGCGGTAGTGGCTATGCACGTATGCGGGTGTGAGTTATCGAACCTTCTAACCCCTTCTACGGTTGCCATGGGCCTCCTTTTATAGATCAAGGGGTTGCCACAATGGCAAAGCAGTCATTATGCACTGATAAGATAGAAAATAGTGCTATCATACCTATCTCTGTAGACTGAGAAGGTGCATTCAATGCACCGCTCAATGTCACGTCGCTAATTGCCCGGCTAGGCTTGTCAGGCTATCTCGCCAGCTCCACTCCTGCTTGCTTGACACGTCGTAGGACGGGTGTCATCCATAGGTATTTCTTGTAGGGAGAGGCTTCCATGTGGCGAATCGCTGCCATGTGGCGAATGGCTGCCATGTGACGAATGGCTGCCACTTAGTCACTTTGCGTCTTGACACCGCATTGATTGACGACGTGGGTTGTGGCGGAGTAGTTGGTGATGTGGTTTTGCTTCCGTGTGTCCCGGTAGGCCCTGCCGGGACGTCTTGGACGTCTTCTTCCAAGGGTGGTCTCGCCCCTTGCCGAGCTCGCCTGCCCAGCAAAGGAGGCCCTTCTCTTGATGGTGTCTTGCTTCTCTAGCTTGAACTTGGTCCTCTCATCTTCGGTTGGTGCTTCAATCTTGTCCCCATGCCTGTGCATAGTCTAGGCGACAGACCCAGGGTTTGTTGCACCGAGAGAAGCCCCTGGGCCTGCCCCGAATGCACTGCCGAGCATCATCGGGGTAGGACCTAATAAGTACACAGGCGGGGTTGATGAAGAGGCTGGTCTCTTGTGGTCTTCTTTGCTTCTTCATTAGCGTTTATTTCGGGCCAGTTTCCGGTTTCTCCGCGCGTCGGGCGCAATGTTGTGGAAGAACTTTCATCAAGGCCTGTGGATTCTCCTCGCCCCATGATCACGAGGCGGAAACAGCCACCCCACTTACCTCCCATTTTGCACGCACCTGCCATGTGTTCCGCATGCGTTGGGTGTGGTAGGTGGCGAATGCGTAGGGCATGGGGAGGAGTGCCATGGCCAAAAACCGAGCGCTGATGGTTAGGGAAGAGGGTCGGCCTTGATCCTCATGGTCATAGAGGGTGTAGAGAGGCTGTATTGGAGGGAAGTGATCCCCCTATAAAAAGGGGCAGGGCGGTGCCTCTTCGCACACACTTCTTCTTCTTCTTCTTCGGGGACCAACCTCGCGAGTTCATCATCAGGCTGTACAAGCCCCTGTGCTGCCATCTTCGCCTTCCAACTCCCTTTCCGCGGGAGATGGAGCTCGAACAACCACGCGCTCTGAGGTTGCACATGAGGGGTTGCGGGAACGGCAGCATGCGGGTTGATGTCGACTTACCTGCCCCTCACATCATGTACCTCCGCCGTGGCTGGAAGACTTTCGCCCGTGCCCACGGCTTCCCGGAGGGGCACGTTCTCCAGTTCAAATTAGTGGAGAGTGGCCTGCTCTCCATGAAGACCTTCAGGTGCTCGGGAGGTCGCTTTGGGTGCTACGTGGAGAGCTCGACAGACAAAGAAAGCTCCTCCTCGAGCGGAAGCGACAAGGAGGACAGTGATGGCAATGACGACGGCAGCGGGTGGGAGAGCAACGACTCTGACTCTGGTTGATCGCCGCACGCACCATCCTCATCAGGTGGCAGGACCATCATTTGCATCCGCATCTCCATCCCAGCAGTGCAATTTTCCGGGGAGTTGGATGCAGAGGTGGGGACAGTGCACCCTAGGTCCTCCAGCAGCCTTCCAGCTAGGCCCTGACAGGCATCCTCTCGGGCTGCAGCTCCATTAGCCCTGCCGCATCCTGTTGGCCCTGGTGGCGCTGGCCGACGGGTCGCCTCCGCCATGCTCTCCATCGACGTGTTCCTCGGTGCCCCCGCTCCTGTCGGGCTACCTCTCCTGGAGCTCGAGGGGGGTGGGATGGGCTCCTGCCCAGGCACTCCTTTCGCCCTCCTTGCCTTCAACGGCCGTGCCTAGGAGGAGAGGGACAAGCAAGGGCATCACGGGTCACTTATCTTTTTTTCAATCTTAAATCTGTAGGCACTTGACAAATTTTAATTCAAATAATGTAATCTCTCGAGTCCATGTTTGCGTTATGTAATGCCTATACTTGTATCATCATATTAATGAAAAAGATGAACCTTGCCGGGAACTCGTGCATGTGTACGTCCATGAAGAGGAGTAATGCCTCTTTAGTGTAGATAAACGAGTTTTCCCCGGCAGGCCACCCTACCGGTACCTGTTTTCTTGCTGGAGAACCGTGTCTGCCATGCAAAGTACAAAGGGCCCAGCCCCCTGCCAACTTCCTTTTCCCAAAGGCGACTGCGACCATCCTGACGGAAGCAATGTTTGAGTCAAGGATGGGAGCACCTAAGTCTCAAAAGAGTGGCGAGGTCTCCTTATGCACAAGTTATAGCTTACAGAAAACTAATGAACAAGAGGTAGAACTTATCTGTTTGGCTTGCCGGGGATCAGAGTGTCGGGTAATCTTCTCACCTCCTTGTTGAAGCCAAATTCACGGCAGGAACCTGCAGCTTCATGCAGATGAGAATGAATGCAGGATGCGACCCTATCTATATGCAAATGCTCATGGAATGCTTATGCAGTGATCTTGGAATACACATGCATGCCTGCAATCTTGGTCGGGGGCCTCCTATAGCCCTTCTTTATTTTCTCTTGCACAGGATCATCGCGCTGGCTTTGTACAAGGGGTTACATGCAGCTAAGGAAACGCCTGTACAAAAGGGTGGCTGCCGGGCACGGCCCGACAGCCACGCCTTATGGGTAGAACTTACGGAGATGTTCAATATTCCATCAGTTTTGCAACTGAGTGCCATCTCCGGTCTCCAGACGGACTACGCCCAGTCTGGTGAATCTTACTACCCAGTAAGGGCCTTCCCACTTTGGTGACAACTTGTTTGTACCCTTGGCGGACTGAACGCACCTAAGGACAAGGTCACCTTCCTGAAAACACCGGGCGTGAACCCTGCGGCTATGATAGCGATGCAGGGCTTGCTGATAGCATGCAACACGCGTAGCAGCCTAGAGACGGTTCTCCTTGAGTAGCACAACGTCGTCATGCCGGTGCTGATGTTGCGCTACTTCATCGTAGGCAAGCACTTGAGGTGACTCGTAAATGACTTCCGTGTGGATAACTACTTCTGCCACGTAGACCAGGGAGAAGGAAGTCTGCCCGGTACCTCAGTTTGGTGTCATTCTGAAGGACCAGAGAACTACTGGCAGCTCCTCGGTCCACCGCTTGTCGTGCTTCTGCAACATATCAAATGTTCTTGTCTAGAGTCCACACAGCACTTCAGCGTTCGCCCTCTCAGCTTGTCCATTGCTCCGTGGGTGTGCCACAGAGGCAAATGAGATCTTGCATCTGAGGCCATGAACATATTGCATGAAGGCGCGACTCATGAACTGGGTGCCGTTGTGCGTGATGATCCTTGCCAGAACTCCAAAACATCACACCTATTCTTTCAAGAACTTGATAGCTGACTGATCAGTCACCTTTCTCATGGCAGTCACTTCCGGCCACTTTGTAAACTTGTCGATAGCAGCGAACAAGAATTCAAAGCCCCTGATTGCTCGGGGGAAGGGGCCAATGATATCGAGCCCCCAGACAGAAAATGGCCATGATAGAGGGATTGTTTGAAGAGCTTGGGTAGGCAGGTGGGTTTTCTTGGAAACGAACTGGCAGGCTTCACATCTCGTGACTACCTCGACCACATCTTGGATGGTAGTGGGCCAATATAATCCTTGCCGGAATGCTTTCCCAACTAATTCCCTTGATCCAATGTCGGAGCCGCACATGCCTTTGTGTATCTCATCCAGCAGTTCCTTTCCTTCTTCCCAGCAGACACACTTCAATTTCACACAGTTGGGCCTCCTTCTGTACAGAGTGTCATCGACAAAATGATACATATAGGCCCTCTGGGCTACTTTTTCAGCTTCATCTGCATTGCCGGGAAGCTCTCTAGTTAGGAGGGAGTGGACAATGTGCCTTGCCCAAGTTGGAGCCTGGAGCTCGGCAATGAGGAGTAGCAGCTACCTCTTGAGCACTGTGTTGGATTTCCCCAAATAGGAAAGGATGATGCTGCAAAGTAACATAAGTATTTCCCTCAGTTTTTGAGAAGCAAGGAATCAATCCTGTAGGAGGTTGCGCGTGTGTTCCCTAGTACCTGCACAAAGCAAATAACTCCTCGCAACCAACGCGATAAGGGGCTGCCAATCCCTTCACGGTCACTTACGAGAGTGAGATCTGATAGATATGGTAAGATAATATTTTTGGTATTTTTGTGATAAAGATGCAAAGTAAAATAAAGGCAAAGTAAAAAAGCAAAGGAAATAACTAAGTATTTGAAGATTAATATGATGAAGATAGACCCGGGGACCATAGGTTTCACTAGTGGCTTCTCTCAAGAGCACAAGTATTTTACGGTGGCTGAACGAATTATTGTTGAGCAATTGACAGAATTGAGCATAGTTATGGGAATATCTAGGTATGATCATGTATATAGGCATCACGTCCAAGACAAGTAGACCAACTCCTGCCTGCATCTACTACTATTACTCCACGCATCGACCGCTATCCAGCATGCATCTAGAGTGTTAAGTTAATGAAAACAGAGTAACGCCTTAAGCAAGATGACATGATGTAGAGGGATAAATTCATGCAATATGATAAAAACCCCATCTTGTTATCCTCGATGGCAACAATACAATACGTGCCTTGCTGCCCCTACTGTCACTGGGAAAGGACACCGCAAGATTGAACCCAAAGCTAAGCACTTCTCCCATTGCAAGAAAGATCAATCTAGTAGGCCAAACCAAACTGATAATTCGAAGAGACCTGCAAAGATAACCAATCATACATAAAAGAATTCAGGGAAGATTCAAATATTGTTCATAGATAGACTTGATCATAAACCCACAATTCATCGGTCTCAACAAACACACCGCAAAAAGAAGATTACATCGAATAGATCTCCACAAGAGAGGGGGAGAACATTGTATTGAGATCCAAAAAGAGAGAAGAAGCCATCTAGCTAATAACTATGGACCCGAAGGTTTGAGGTAAACTACTCACACTTCATCAGAGAGGCTATGGTGTTGATGTAGGAGCCCTCCCTGATGGATACCACCTCCGGCGGAGCTCTGGAACAGGCCCTAAGATGGGATCTTGTGGATATAGAAAGTTACGGCGGTGGAATTAGTGTTTTGGCTCCGTATGTGATTGTTTGGGGGTACGTAGGTATATATAGGAGGAAGGAGTACGTCGGTGGAGCAACACGGGGCCCCCGAGGGTGGAGGGCGCGCTTAGGGGGGTTAGGCGCGCCCCCGTACCTTGTGGCCTCCTCCTTTGTTTCTTGACGTAGGGTCCAAGTCTCCTGGATCATGTTCGGTTAGAAAATCACGTTCCCGAAGGTTTCATTCCATTTGGACTCCGTTTGATATTCCTTTTCTTCGAAACCCTAAAATAGGCAAAAAACAACAATTCTGGGCTGGGCCTCCGGTTAATAGGTTAGTCCCAAAAATAATATAAAAGTGGAAAATAAAGCCCAATAATGTCCAAAACAGTAGATAATATAGCACGGAGCAATCAAAAATTATAGATACGTTGGAGACGTATCAAGCATCCCCAAGCTTAATTCCTGCTCGTCCTCGAGTAGGTAAATGATAAAAACAGAATTTTTGATGTGGAATGCTACTTGGCATAATTTTAATGTAATTCTTCTTAATTGTGGTATGAATATTTAGACCCGAAAGATTCAAGATAAATGTTCATATTGACACAAAAATAATAATACTTCAAGCAAACTAATAAAGCAATTATGTCTTCTCAAAATAACATGGCCAAAGAAAGTTATCCCTAAAAAATCAAATAGTCTGGCTATGCTCTATCTTCACCACACAAAGTATTTAAATCATGCAGAACCCCGATGACAAGCCAAGCAATTGTTTCATACTTTTGACATTCTCAAATCTTTTTCAATCTTCATGCAAATACATGAGCGTGAGGCATGGATATAGCACTATAGGTGGAATAGAATGGTGGTTGTGGACAAGACGAAAAAGGAGAAGATAGTCTCACATCAACTAGGTGTATTAACGGGCTATGGAGATTCCCATCAATAGATATCAATGTGAGTGAGTAGGGATTGCCATGCAACGGATGCACTAGAGCTATAAGTATATGAAAGCTCAAAAAGAAACTAAGTGGGTGTGCATCCAACTCGCCTGCTCACAAAGACCTAGGGCAATTTGAGGAAGCCCATCATTGGAATATACAAGCCAAGTTCTATAATGAAAAATTCCCACTAGTATATGAAAATGACGAAATGAGAGACTCTCTACTATGAAGATCATGGTGTTACTTTGAAGCACAAGTGTGGTAAAAGGATAGTAGCATTGCCCCTTCTCTCTTTTTCTCTCTCATATATTTATTTATTTATTTATTTATTTATTTGGGCCCTTTCTCTTTTTATGGCCTCTTTTCTCTCTCTTTTTTTCGTCCTGAGTCTCATTCCGACTTGTGGAGGAATCATAGTCTCCATCATCCTTTCCTCACTCGGACAATGCTCTAATAATGATGATCATCACACTTTTATTTTCTTACAACTCAACAATTACAACTCAATACTTAGAACAAAATATGACTCCATATGAATGCCTCCGGCATTGTACCGGGATATGCAATGACTCATGAATGACATGTACGAAAGAATTATGAACGATGGCTTTGCCACAAATACGATGTCAACTACATGGTCATGCTAAGCAATATGACAATGATGGAGTGTGTCATAATAAACGGAATAGTAGAAAGTTGCATGGCAATATATCTCAGAATGGCTATGGAAATGGCATAATAGGTAGGTATGGTGGCTGTTTTGAGGAAGTTATATGGTGGGTGTATGATACCGACGTAAGGTGTGCGCTATTAGAGAGGCTAGCAATGGTGGAAGGGTGAGAGTGCGTATAATCCATGTACTCAACATTTGTCATAAAGAACTCATATACTTATTACAAAAACCTACAAGTTATCAAAGAAAAGTATTAGGTGCATGCTCCTAGGGGGATAGATTGGTAGGAAAAGACCATCGCTTGTCCCCGACCGCCACTCATAAGGAAGGAAATCAATAAATAAATCATTCTCCGACTTCATCACATAACGGTTCACCATACGTGCATGCTACGGGAATCACAACTTTAACACAACTATTTCTCAAATTCACAACTACTCAACTAGCACCACTTTAATATCACCATCTTCATATCTCAACAATTATCAAGCATCAAACTTCTCATAGTATTCAACACACTCATAAGTAAGTTTTTACTATTCTTGAATACCAAGCATATTAGGATTATTTAAGCAAATTACCATGCTATTTAAGACTCTCCAAATAATCTAATTGAAGCATGAGAGATCAATAGTTTCTATAAAACAAATCCACCACCGTGCTCTAAAAGATATCAGTGAAGTACTAGAGCAAAACTATATAACTCAAAAGATATAAGCGAAGCACATAGAGTATTCTAACAAATTCCAAATCATGTATGGCTCTCTCAAAAGGTGTGTACAGCAAGGATTATTGTGGTAAACTAGCAAATAAATACTCAAATAATAAAAGACGCTCCAAGCAAAACACATATCATGCGGTGAATAAAAATATAGCTCCAAGTAAAGTTACCGATAGAAGTAGACGAAAGAGGGGATGCCTTCTGGGGCATCACCAAGCTTTGGCTTTTAGGTGTCCTTAGATTATCTTGGGGGTCCCATGGGCATCCCCAAGCTTAGTCTCTTGCAACTCCTTGTTCCATAATGCATCAAATCTTTACCCAAAACTTGAAAACTTCACAACACTAAACTCAAAGTAGAAAATCTCATGAGCTCCATTAGCGAAAGAAAACAAAAGACCACTTAAAGGTACTGTAATGAACTAATTATTTATTTATATTGGTTTTAAACCAACTGTATTCCAACTTCTCTATGGTTTAAACTATTTTACTAGCCATAGAATCATCAAAATAAGCAAACAATACACGAAAAACAGAACAGTCTGTAGTAATCTGTAGCTCGCGCAAGATCTGGAAACCCAAAAATTCTAGAATAAATTGCTGGACATGAGGAATTTATCTATTAATCATATGCAAAAAGAATTAACGAAATAGCACATTCCAAATAAAAATGGCAGCAGTTCTCGTGAGCGCTAAAGTTTCTGTTTTTTACAGCAAGATATCAAGACTTTCCCCAAGTCTTCCCAACGGTTCTACTTGGCACAAACAGTAATTAAACACAAAAAACACAAACAAAACAGAGGCTAGAAAAATTATTTATTACTAAACAGGAGCAAAAAGCAAGGAATAAAAATAAATTTGGGTTGCCTCCCAACAAGCGTTATCGTTTACGCCCCTAGGTAGGCATAAAAAGCAAGGATAGATCTAGGTATTGCCATCTTTGGTTGGTAATTCTTCAATGAGGCATCTACCATCTTTAGGAATTTCTTTCTTTGTAGTTATTATCAAACTTTTAGGCACAAGATCGAAAAATTCATTTGTAACAAATGGTTCCTTAATGATAGCAACAAGATTGTGATGAATACTTATAGATTTGAGATCCGCAGTTTCCTTACTAGAGGGTTCACTCTTATTTTAAGGAACATACATAATCTTGGAAATTTTAGTTGGAGGACTTGGAGTATTCTTTACGGAAGAAAAAGCGGTTCCCAAGTTGGTAATTATACCCTCAAGTTTATCGATTCTAGTGGAATCATGATTTATTTTCTCATTAACTATGGGTTCCTTCTCTTTAATATTTTTCAAAGTGACTCCTACATTAGATCCATATTGAGAGATTCGGTTGTGGATCTTTTTATCCAAATGTTCAATGGAATCTACGGTAGCAACCTTATTTTCAATAATTTCGAGCCTTTGCATTACATGCTCCAAAGTTAATACAATTCCATTAACCAAAAGAGGTGGTGAGCCAAATAAATGTATCATAGAATTATAAGAATCAAAAGTGTGGCTACCCAAGAAATTCCCTCCGGTAATGGTATCAAGGAAAAATATGTACCAAGGAGCAACGCCTACATAAAAATTGCGAAGAAGAACGGAAGTAGATTGCTTCCTGGTAGATCTATTTTGAGCATTGCAAATTCTATACCAAGCGTCTTTTAGATTTTCTCCCTCCCTTTGCTTAAAATTTAGAACTTCATTCTCGGGAGACAACGGAGAACATAGAGGACTCATCATAACGACAAGTAAACTGAAAAGAGGCAAATAGAGAAAGAGAGGGAGGATAGAGAGAGAGGGCGAATAAAATGGCAAGGGTGAAGTGGGGGAGAGGAAAACGAGAGGCAAATGGCAAATAATGTAATGCAGGAGATAAGGATTGTGATGGGTACTTGGTATGTTGACTTTTGCGTAGGCGCCCGAAATGGCTCGTCGTTGGAAGCCAAATCTTGACTTGCACAATCCTCCCCGGCAACGGCGCCAGAAATTCTTCTTGCTATCTGTTCAGCACTGCGTTGGATTTCCCTGAAGAGGAAAGGATGATGCAGCAAAGTAGCGTAAGTATTTCCCTCAGTTTTTGAGAACCAAGGTATCAATCCAGTAGGAGGTTGCGCGCGCGTCCCCTAGTACCTGCACAAAGCAAATAACTTCTCGCAACCAACGCGATAAGGGGTTGTCAATCCCTTCACGGTCACTTACGAGAGTGAGATCTGATAGATATGATAAGATAATATTTTTGGTATTTTTGTGATAAAGATGCAAAGTAAAATAAAGGCAAAGTAAAAAAGTAAAGGAAATACCTAAGTATTGGAAGATTAATATGATGAAGATAGACCCAGTGACAATATGTTTCACTAGTGGCTTCGCTCAAGAGCATAAGCATTTTACGGTGGGTGAACGAATTACTGTTGAGCAATTGACAGAATTGAGCATAGTTGTGAGAATATCTAGGTATGATCGTGTATATAGGCATCACGTCCAAGATAAGTAGACTGACTCCTGCCTGCATCTACTACTATTACTCCACTCATCGACCGCTATCCAGCATGCATCTAGAGTATTAAGTTAATGAAAGCAGAGTAACGCCTTAAGCAAGATGACATGATGTAGAGGGATAAATTCATGCAATATGATAAAAACCCCATCTTCTTATCCTCGATGGCAACAATACAATACGTGCCTTGCTGCCCCTACTGTCACTGGGAAAGGACACCGCAATATTGAACCCAAAGCTAAGCACTTCTCCCAAGGCCGCAGGCTGTTGGGGCCCGCGGCGCTTCGCGCTTGCCCCATCGCTTCCCTGCTAGGTCAAGCTGGGAGCGCCTTGGGCTCGGGGGCTACTGTCGGCGTTTTGGGAACGGGGCTCCCCAGACTTCCCTGCTTGCGGCCTGTGGCGTGGCTCAAGTGGGGGCCCAGCGCGGCCCATCTTCATCAGCTCAAGCTCAAGACCCTCGCGAGGGGCCAAGCCTCACGGGGCGGACGAGCGGAAGCTTCCTCAGAGGCAGGCTCGCGAGGAGGCGGAGAGATCTGTCACAGCCCTAGATCAGTCTTTTTTTGTCTTTGCTTGATGATCATGTCACCATCTTTAAATTCAAATGAATTTGAATTGGGGGTGTTTAAACCCTAGCATCAAATGGAATTCAAATAGGTTCAACTAAAAGTATTTTTCAATGATTTCAAAATGCTCTTTAAAAATGTTCATCATTTCTAGATCAAGGTGGAAGCATCTACCAAAAATGGTTAACATTTTTTCAGGACATATTTGGACTTTGAATTAATTCAAACATATTTGAATTGGAGCTATTTAAATGCTATATATATTTTAGATGCTCCAAAAATGCTGGAAATTGTTAAGGGTCACTGGAATAATTCAGAAAGCACCCATAATTATTTCCAGGATTTTATGAAATGGTTTATTATTATTATTAAATCAAAACAGAGCAAAAGAAATAGAAAATAGAAGAAGAAAACCCACCCGGCCTTACCTGTGCGGCCCACTTGGCGGCCCGACAACCGGCTAGCCCAGCTCCTCACCTCCTTCTGTCTTCAACCTCCTGCCAGTAGGCAGGAGGGCGTGTGTCCCCGGCATGCACACACGCGCGAGGCCACCTCCAGCCTACCTGCTCGCTCTGGACGGCTCTGGACGTCGCCACGCAGCCCCTGGTCCTCTCCCTCGCTCCCCTCGTCCTTCCCCTCCCCTGGATCCCTCTCTCTCACAACCGAGTGGGGCTAGCCACCACCGACGCCTACCACAGCCACCGCCTCCCCCTCATCCCTTCGACGTAGCCAAGAGCTTCATCTCGACGCCCTCGTCGTCTACACCAAGTCATGTGATGCGGGACGCACTGCATCACCGCCTTCTTCATCGTCTTCAACCTCCGGCCCCGAGATCGCCAGCGGTCCCGCACTCGCCTCGCAGCCTCCCCGAGCCCACTGACCACCCCTACAGACTCGCCATGAGCTCCTCTTCGTTTCCCCTCCGTCCTTTCGCTCGATTTCGTGCCGTAGCCATCGTCCCTGCCAACTCGAGCGCCGTCGCCCGCCATGGACGTCGGGAATGGCCTTGCCGTGTTCTTGCACTCGAACCCATGCACCTCGAGTCCTCCTGGTGCGCCCGAGATCCTACCGCGCTCCTCAACTCACTTGCTAACGCGCAGCAGCCCTTGCGCCGAGTAGCCGTAGCTCCGGCTGCCGCACTTGCCATCGCCGCCGTCGCTGTACTGCACCCCAGTTGTCGTCGCTGGACGCAATGGATGCGCGCGAGCCTGGGCGTCTCGTAGAGCCCCTCTGCCACTCCTTTGGTCAGCACGAGAGTGAACCCGACGCCCTTCGCCGTCTCTAGCTCCGCCGGTGACGAGCCGCGGGTCAACGCCGGCGAGTTGACCTGTGTTTGACCCCCCATTCCCCCCCCCCCCCCCAGGGTCACTGACGCATGGGCCCGCCCTGTTAATTTTTAGTTAGGTTTAGTTTAGTGCTAATTATCTTAGATTAGCGCTTAATCTAACACTAACTAACTCTGTTAAGTTAGTGATGACACTGACATGCGGGACCCACAGGTCAGGTTTAACCTGTACCGCCCCCGTTGACCTGTTGACGTCACACTGATGTAGTGCTGAAGCAGTAACTCTTTTTCTGGATTTTTTCTTTTACAGGAAATTTTAGAAAATAGCCAAAACTTCTAAAATTCATAGAAAATTATCTATAGCTCCAAATGAAATAAATTATATATGAAAAATGATCAGAAAAATCCAATCTATCCATCTGCACTGGTATCATGCATGTTTAGGCAACTTAAACCTGCTGTTTATATCAAAACATGATAATGCACTTATTAAAGTCATAGTTTGAATTTGAACTTGAACCTTCAGTTCAAAATAACTCAAACCCATCTGGTTTTAGTGGCATTAGCCCAAGATACTCATTTTACCATGTCATGATCATGCATCATATTGTGCATTGCATTGATTGTGTTTCCTTCTTTTTTGCCGGAAGTTGTCCCCTCTCGATATACGTGGTTTCGACGATGAGTTCGATGACACCGATGAAGAGCTATACTATCTTCAGAAGTGCCAGGCAAGCAAAACCCCCCTTGTTCATTCTAATACAATCCCACTCTCTTGCTCCTACTCTCTTTTACTGCATTAGGACAACAACGATTCATCTGTTACTTGCTGCGGTAGCTGAACCCCTTTATCCTTTGCATGACCTGTCATTGCCACAGTAAATAGATGAAACCCACTAGCATGAGTAGGAGTTGTTTGAGCCCTGGTGTGCCTACTCATTCATGCCTGTTTGTCATGCCTGCTATGCTTAGAGTTATGTCAGGTCTGATTCATCGGGGATGAATTGGAACAGTGATGAACATGTCCTACTGTGTGGGAGCTAAGGTGTGAACACGATTTGGTATAGGTAGTGGTGAGAGGCCATGTAGGAGTACATGGTGGGTTGTCTCATTGAAGCCATCTTCAGGAATTGAGTTCTGTGTTTGTGATCCATGAAACAGTTACTACCACGCATTGGGCCCGAAACCAATGGACCCTCTCGGCTTCTTGATCACCCTTGTCCTCTGCCCAGGAGTTGCAAGTAGTTTTTGGTGTTTGTAGTATGCTGGAGGCCGTGGGCAGCGTTGACCAGAGGGGTGGGCTGTGATGCGGTAGGCACGTGGCCGGCATGCCGGGCGCCCGTTTGGTGTCTCGGAACCCTGTACACATCGTTCGGGGCCATATGTGGAAACCTCGGCCGGACTCCCTGCAGACGGAACCTGAATAAGCGATAAACCTGGAAAAGAGACTCGAGTGTTTAGGTAGGCCGTGGCCGACACCCTCGCTGGGCTTCCGCTTGAAGGTTGCCGAGTACATGTCGTGTAATCGGCGATAAGTGGTGAGAGCGTGTGTGAAGAAGTACACCCCTGCAGGGTTAACATCATCTATTCGAATAGACGTGTCCGCGGTAAAGGACTTCTGGGTTGCCTGTACAGTTCAGAGACAAGTGAAAGTGGATAATCTAAAATGCGCAAGATAAGCGTGAGTGCTATGGATGGCGTTCTTGTAGGGAGACGGGAGCAGATCCATAGTGGTGTATTGAATGGTGAATATGTGGAATCATGTGCGCCACCTCAAAAGAGTTACTTGTAGTCATAGTTTAGGATAGCCACTGAGTCAAAGCTGGCTTGCTGCAGTCAAACTACACCACCCCTTTGTTGATACTGATGCATATGTAGCTAGTTCTGATGTAAGTCTTGGTGGGTACATTTGTAATCACGTTTGCCTATTTTATGTTTTGCAGAGAGACGTCAGTCTCGCTAGTAGTTTCGTGTGGACTTCAACGTTTAGCTTGATACCTCAGCTACGATCTTGTTCCCTCGACAGGATCTGGTAGATAGTCAGGCTTCTCAGCCTTTTTCATTTGTAGTTGTCTGTACTCACACATGTTAAGCTTCCACATGTGCTTTGACTTGTATGCTCTGAATGTTGGGTCATGAGACCCATGTTTGTAATATCTCGCTCCTCGGAGCCTAATGAATAAATACTTTGAGTTGTAGAGTCTTGTTGTGATGCCATGTTGTATTTGCACATATCGAGCATATTGTGTGTATGATTGAAATAATTGGTATGTGTGGGATCTGACAACCTAGTTGTTTATCCTTGATAGCCTCTCTTATGGGGAAATGTAGTCTAGTGCTTCCACTGAGCCATAGTAGTCCGCTACAGCCCGGTTCACCGGAGTCCTGCTAGCCCAGCACTACAGCTCCGGAACACTTGACTGGCCGGCATGTGATTCACTTCTTTCCTGTGTCTGTCCCTTCGGGGAAATGTCACGCGGTGACATCCGGAGTCCTTCCTAGCCTGCTACAGCCCGGGTTCTCGGAGTCCTGTTAGCCCAGTGCTACAGCCCGGATTCGCACGCTGCTGATCGACATGCTCGATGTTGATTCATGTATGCCTGTCCCCGTAAGTTAGTGCCACTTTGGGTTCACGACTAGTCATGTAGGCCGGGTTCTTTGTCATAAGGATGCTAGCGACACTATCATATACGTGAGCCAAAAGGCGCAAACGGTCCCAGGCCAAGTAAGGTGACACCCGTGGGAATACCGTGCATGAGGCCACAAAGTGATATGATGTGTTACATGCTAGATCGGTGTGACTTAGGATCGGGGTCCTGACAGCGTTGGTATCAGAGCCTGACTGCCTGTAGGATTACCAAGCCAAACTGGTCGAAGTCGAGTCTAGAAATGCTTTAATTATATAAGCGAATTGATTGTGGAAGGGAACGTAAGGCTTTTTTTACTACTTTACCTTATGCCCTCTGATCTGAGTCATCCTCCTCTTTTCTACGGGGATTAAGAACTTGGCCTTCTCATCTATCTATTAGGATGACGAGTTACTATGATAGAGACTTATATGATTGACGGATTTGATCCTCAGATCAGTTTCTACTACTTCGTGTGTTCATAGTTGGTTTTAGAATCTTGATATTGCGCTTCTGAGTGGTCATGCCACTATTTTGCAGGATGTCTAAAATCTTTTTGAGCATTTACAACCGTTATGCTGTTCGAGTCATCCCAGGTTTCTAGATAATCTGATGCATTTGCAATCCTTTCTTTCCGCTCCCGATGTCCTTTATGGTCAGAATAAGCACACTAACCGGTGCGTTGAGGTACTTTATTGTCTCGACATATATGTTGGAGCTATTATTATGACCGTAGGTGTTTTAGGGAGTCACCTAGTAATCTAGCAATGATTTGTATCCCCAGTGTGATGATTCTGGCCACCATTCTCGAAAGCATTCTGCGATGCCATTTAGTAGTAGGTATTCTACTCCTGGGTTCTTGACCCAAGATCCACTCTACTTACCTCGTGTTGATAGTGTTTCTCGTACCTTTAGGATATTAGTAATCTTTGTGATAGTCTTCGAGGTCTGTGGTATATCATTCTTCCAAATACCATGAACAATCCTTGGCAGAAATTCATTTGAATCAAAAGATCACAACCATAGTGCTCTTAATGAGTTCTCCATTCTACATTGTGAATCTGCCAGTTCTACCTTTCTGCATGGGTTATCCGGGAGAAATGTTGAGCTTTTCTCAACATACTAACCTATGTATCCACCACTCAGAAAGATATATGTTCCCTTGAGTTGTCCCTCTTCATTTGTATTCCAACCATCATCTAGCAATTGATAGTCAGGAGTAATTGTGCATCCGTGTTATCGATGTTTATTATTCCTATGGTCCGTCAAGACATTCTAGTTCAGAATGACTAGGAGAAACAAACTCCAGTACCTCATCCATTTCTAGGATTGGGTCAAAGCAATTGTATTCCGCAGATCAAATGCAATCAAGCTTTGATTCTGTTCTACCCTGAAGTATTACCCACTTCTAGGTCAGGAACGTCATGAGAATTGCACCTTCTCTTATGAATTCTTGATGCACTGATACTCTCGCCATCATTGTTCATTCCTCGGTCCCGTGTTGCCATAACCGGAATGCGGACAAGTGAACTGTGATGTGTGAAATCGATACTCCTAGCAACCTCGTTGCTTGGTAGTTAATGGACAATATTCTCATTCTTAACGTGTTGGTTATTGAATCATCATTCTAAGATTGATCGTGCTACCTAGTCCATTTTCCTGGTGCACTCTTCAATCAAGAGTTGGGACTGTGTCTAT